>NW_027308963.1:0-59630 GCF_047496885.1 Scyliorhinus torazame
GTGTGTTTGTCACTTTCATTGTGCCAGTCCCTGCGTGCTTACCTCTGTTTGTCTCTGCCTCTCAGTGTGTCTGTCACTATCTGTGTGCCTGTCCCTATGTGCTTACCTCTGTTTGTCTCTGCATTTTTGTTTGTCTGCCACAGTCTGTGTGTCTGTCCCTTAGTGCTTCCCTCTGTTTGTCTCTGCCTTCCTGTGTGTCTGTCACTTTCTGTGTGCCAGTCCCTGTGTGCTTCCCTCTGTTTGTCTCTGCCTTTCTGTGTGTCCGTCACTATCTGTGTCCCAGTCCCTGTGTGCTTCCCTCTGTTATTCTCTGCCTTTCTGTGTGCCTGTCACTATCTGTGTGCCTGTTCATGTGTGCTTCCCTCTGTTAATATCTGCCTTTCTGTGTGACTGTCACTTTCTGTGTGCCTGTCCCTGTGTGCTTACCTCTGTTTGTCTCTGTCTTTCTGTGTGTCTGTCATTATCTGTGTGCCTGTCCTATGTGCTTCCCTCTGTTTGTCTCTGCCTTTCTGCGTGTCTGTCACTATCTGTGTGCCTGTCCCTGTGTGCTTACCTCTGTTAATCTCTGCCTTTCGGTGTGTCTGTCACTTTCATTGTGCCAGTCCCTGCGTGCTTCCCTCTGTTTGTCTCTGCCTTTCTGTGTGTCTGTCACTATCTGTGTGCCTGTCCCTGTGTGCTTCCCTCTGTTTGTCTCTGCCTTTCTGTGTGTCTGTCACTATCAGTGTGTCTGTCCCTGTGTGCTTCCCTCTGTTAATCTCTGCCTTTGTGCGTCTGTCACTTTCTGTGTGTCTGTCCCTGTGTGCTGACCTCTGTTCATCTCTGCCTTTCTGTGTGTCTGTCACGAACTCTGTGTCTGTCCCTGTGAGCTTCCCTCTGTTAATCATTGCCTTTCTGTGTGTCTGTCACTATCTGTGTGCCTGTCCCTGTGTGCTGCCCTCTGTTTGTATCTGCCTTTCAGTATGTCTGTCACTAACTGTGTGTCTGTCCCTGTGTGCTTACCTCTGTTAATCTCTGCCTTTCTGTGTGTCTGTCACATTTTGTGTTACTGTCCCTGTGTGCTTACCTCTGTTTGTCTCCGCCTTTCTGTGTGCCTGTCACTATCTGTGTGCCTGTCTCTGAGTGCTTCCCTCTGTTGTTCTCTGCCTTTCTGTGTGTCTGTCACGATCTGGCTGCCTGTCCCTGTGTGCTTCCCTCTGTTTGTCTCGGCCCTTCTGTGTGCCTGTCTCTGTGTGCTTCCCTCTGTTAATATCTGCCTTTTTTTGTGTGTCTGTCACTATCTGTGTGCCTGTCCTATGTGCTTCTCTCTGTTTGTCTCTGCCTTTCCGTGTGTCTGTCACTATCTGTGTGCCTGTCCCTGTGTGCTTACCTCTGTTAATCTCTGCCTTTCGGTGTGTCTGTCACTTTCATTGTGCCAGTCCCTGCGTGCTTACCTCTGTTTGTCTCTGCCTCTCAGTGTGTCTGTCACTATCTGTGTGCCTGTCCCTGTGTGCTTCCCTCTGTTTGTCTCTGCCTTTCTGTGTGTCTGTTCTATCTGTGTCCCAGTCCCTGTGTGCTTCCCTCTGTTTGTATCTGCCTTTCAGTATGTCTGTCACTAACTGTGTGTCTGTCCCTGTGTGCTTACCTCTGTTAATCTCTGCCTTTCTGTGTGTCTGTCACATTTTGTGTTACTGTCCCTGTGTGCTTACCTCTGTTTGTCTCTGCCTTTCTGTGTGTCTGTCACTATCTGTGTGCCTGTCCTATGTGCTTCCCTCTGTTTGTCTCTGCCTTTCTGTGTGTCTGTCACTATCTGTGTGCCTGTCCCTGTGTGCTTATCTCTGTTAATCTCTGCCTTTCGGTGTGTCTGTCACTTTCATTGTGCCTGTCCCTACGTGCTTACCTCTGTTTGTCTCTGCCTCTCAGTGTGTCTGTCACTATCTGTGTGCCTGTCCCTGTGTGCTTCCCTCTGTTTGTCTCTGCCTTTCTGTGTGTCTGTAACTATCTGTGTTCCTGTCCCTGTGTGCTTCCCTCTGTTAATCTCTGACTTTCTGTGTGCCTGTCGCTTTCTGTGTGTCTGTCCCTGTGTGCTTACCTCTGTTAATCTCTGCATTTCTGTGTGCCTGCCACTATCTGTGTGCCTGTCCCTGTGTGCTTGCTTCTGTTTGTCCCTCCCTTTCAGTGTCTGTCACTATCTGTGTGCCTGTACCTGTGTGCTTATCTCTGTTAATCTCTGCCTTTCTGTGTGTCTGTGACTATATGTGTGCCTGTCCCTGTGTGCTTACCTCTGTTTGTCTCTGCATTTCTGTTTGTCTGCCACAGTCTGTGTGTCTGTCCCTGTGTGCTTCCCTCTGTTTGTCTCTGCCTTTCTGTGTGTCTGTCACTTTCTGTGTGCCAGTCCCTGTGTGCTTCGCTCTGTTTGTCTCTGCCTTTCTGTATGTCTGTCACTATCTGTGTGCCTGTTCCTGTGTGCTTCCCTCTGTTAATCTCTGCCTTTCTGTGTGCCTGTCCCTGTGTGCTTACCTCTGTTTGTCTCTGTCTTTCTGTGTGTCTGTCACTATCTGTGTGCCTGTCCTATGTGCTTCCCTCTGTTTGTCTCTGACTTTCTGTGTGTCTGTCACTATCTGTGTGCCTGTCCCTGTGTGCTTATCTCTGTTAATCTCTGCCTTTCGGTGTGTCTGTCACTTTCATTGTGCCAGTCCCTGCGTGCTTACCTCTGTTAATCTCTGCATTTCTGTGTGTCTGTCACTTACTGTGTGTCTGTCCCTGTGTGCTTACCTCTGTTAATCTCTGCCTTTCTGTGTGTCTATCACTTACTGTGTGCCTGTCTCTATGTGCTTCCTCTGTTAATCTCTGCCTTTGTGTGTCTGTCACTTTCTGTGTGTCTGTCCCTGTGTGCTTACCTCTGTTAATCTCTACATTTCTGTGTGTCTGTCACTTTCTGTGTGCCTGCCTCTGTGTGCTTACCTCTGTTAATCTCTGCCTTTCTGTGTGTCTGTTACTAAATGTGTGTCTGTCCCTGTGTGCTTCACTCTATTAATCTCTGTCTTCCTGTGTGCCTGTCACTTTCTGTGTGTCTGTCCCTGTGTACTTACCTCTGTTAATCTCTGCATTTATGTGTGCCTGCCACTATCTGTGTACCTGTCCCTGTGTGCTTACTTCTGTTTGTCTCTCACTTTCAGTGTGTCTGTCACTATCTGTGTGCCTGTCCCTGTGTGCTTACCTCTGTTAATCTCTGCCTTTCTGTGTGCCTGACACTTTCTGTGTGCCTGTCCCTGCGTGCTTACCTCTGTTAATCTCTGCCTTTCTGTGTGCCTGCCACTATCTGTGTGCCTGTCCCTGTGTGCTTACTTCTGTTTGTCCCTCCCTTTCAGTGTCTGTCACTATCTGTGTGCCTGTACCTGTGTGCTTATCTCTGTTAATCTCTGCCTTTCTGTGTGTCTGTCACTATATGTGTGCCTGTCCCTGTGTGCTTACCACTGTTTGTCTCTGCCTTTTTGTGTGTCTGTCACTAACTGTGTGTCTGTCCCTGTGTGCTTACCTCTGCTAATCTCTGCCTTTTTGTGTGTCTGTCACTTTCTGTGTGCCTGTCACTGTGTGCTGGCCTCTGTTTGTCTCTTCATTTCAGTATGTCTGTCACTATCTGTGTGTCTGTCCCTGTGTGCTTACCTCTCTTAATATCTGCCTTTCTGTGTGTCTGTCTCTTTCTGTGCGACTGTCCCTGTGTGCTTACCTCTGTTTTTCTCTGCCTTTCTGTCTGCCTGTCACTATCTATGTGCCTGTCTCTCAGTGCTTCCCTCTGTTTGTCTCTGCCTTTCTGTGTGTCTGTCACGATCTGGCTGCCTGTCCCTGTGTGCTTCCCTGTGTTTGTCTCGGCCCTTCTGTGTGCCTGTCTCTGTGTGCTTCCCTCTGTTAATCTCTGCCTTTCTGTGTGTCTGTCGCTAACTGTGTGTCTGTCCCTGTGTGCTTCCCTCTGTTAATCTCTGCCTTTCTGTGTGCCTGTCACTTTCTGTGTGTCTGTCCCTGTGTGCTTACCTCTGTTAATCTCTGCATTTCTGTGTTCCTACCTCTATCTGTGTGCCTGTCCCTGTGTGCTTACTTCTGTTTGTCCCTCCCTTTCAGTGTCTGTCACTATCTGTGAGCCTGTACCTGTGTGCTTATCTCTGTTAATCTCTGCCTTTCTGTGTGTCTGTCACTATATGTGTGCCTGTCCCTATGTGCTTACCTCTGTTTGTCTCTGCATTTCTGTTTGTCTGCCACAGTCTGTGTGTCTGTCCCTTAGTGCTTCCCTCTGTTTGTCTCTGCCTTTCTGTGTGTCTGTCACTTTCTGTGTGCCTGTCCCTGTGTGCTTCCCTCTGTTTGTCTCTGCCTTTCTGTGTGTCTGTCACTATCTGTGTCCCAGTCCCTGTGTGCTTCCCTCTGTTAATATCTGCCTTTCTGTGTGACTGTCACTTTCTGTGTGCCTGTCCCTGTGTGCTTACCTCTGTTTGTCTCTGTCTTTCTGTGTGTCTGTCATTATCTGTGTGCCTGTCCTATGTGCTTCCCTCTGTTTGTCTCTGCCTTTCTGTGTGTCTGTCACTATCTGTGTGCCTGTCCCTGTGTGCTTACCTCTGTTAATCTCTGCCTTTCGGTGTGTCTGTCACTTTCATTGTGCCAGTCCCTGCGTGCTTCCCTCTGTTTGTCTCTGCCTTTCTGTGTGTCTGTCACTATCTGTGTGCCTGTCCCTGTGTGCTTCCCTCTGTTTGTCTCTGCCTTTCTGTGTGTCTGTCACTATCAGTGTGTCTGTCCCTGTGTGCTTCCCTCTGTTAATCTCTGCCTTTGTGCGTCTGTCACTTTCTGTGTGTCTGTCCCTGTGTGCTGACCTCTGTTCATCTCTGCCTTTCTGTGTGTCTGTCACGAACTCTGTGTCTGTCCCTGTGAGCTTCCCTCTGTTAATCATTGCCTTTCTGTGTGTCTGTCACTATCTGTGTGCCTGTCCCTGTGTGCTGCCCTCTGTTTGTATCTGCCTTTCAGTATGTCTGTCACTAACTGTGTGTCTGTCCCTGTGTGCTTACCTCTGTTAATCTCTGCCTTTCTGTGTGTCTGTCACATTTTGTGTTACTGTCCCTGTGTGCTTACCTCTGTTTGTCTCCGCCTTTCTGTGTGCCTGTCACTATCTGTGTGCCTGTCTCTGAGTGCTTCCCTCTGTTTTTCTCTGCCTTTCTGTGTGTCTGTCACGATCTGGCTGCCTGTCACTGTGTGCTTCCCTCTGTTTGTCTCGGCCCTTCTGTGTGCCTGTCTCTGTGTGCTTCCCTCTGTTAATATTTGCCTTTTTTTGTGTGTCTGTCACTAACTGTGTATCTGTCCCTGTGTGCTTCCCTCTGTTAATGTCTGCCGTTCTGTGTGCCTGTCACTTTCTGTGTGTCTGTCCCTGTATGCTTACCACTGTTAATCTCTGCTTTTCTGTGTGCTTGCCACTATCTGTGTGCCTGTTCCTGTGTGCTTACTTCTGTTTGTCTCTCCCTTTCAGTGTCTGTCACTATCTGTGTGCCTGTACCTGCGTGCTTACCTCTGTTAATCTCTGCCTTTCTGTGTGTCTGTCACTATCTGTGTGCCTGTCCTATGTGCTTCCCTCTGTTTGTCTCTGACTTTCTGTGTGTCTGTCACTATCTGTGTGCCTGTCCCTGTGTGCTTATCTCTGTTAATCTCTGCCTTTCGGTGTGTCTGTCACTTTCATTGTGCCAGTCCCTGCGTGCTTACCTCTGTTAATCTCTGCATTTCTGTGTGTCTGTCACTTACTGTGTGTCTGTCCCTGTGTGCTTACCTCTGTTAATCTCTGCCTTTCTGTGTGTCTATCACTTACTGTGTGCCTGTCTCTATGTGCTTCCTCTGTTAATCTCTGCCTTTGTGTGTCTGTCACTTTCTGTGTGTCTGTCCCTGTGTGCTTACCTCTGTTAATCTCTACATTTCTGTGTGTCTGTCACTTTCTGTGTGCCTGCCTCTGTGTGCTTACCTCTGTTAATCTCTGCCTTTCTGTGTGTCTGTTACTAAATGTGTGTCTGTCCCTGTGTGCTTCACTCTATTAATCTCTGTCTTCCTGTGTGCCTGTCACTTTCTGTGTGTCTGTCCCTGTGTACTTACCTCTGTTAATCTCTGCATTTATGTGTGCCTGCCACTATCTGTGTACCTGTCCCTGTGTGCTTACTTCTGTTTGTCTCTCACTTTCAGTGTGTCTGTCACTATCTGTGTGCCTGTCCCTGTGTGCTTACCTCTGTTAATCTCTGCCTTTCTGTGTGCCTGACACTATCTATGTGCCTGTCTCTCAGTGCTTCCCTCTGTTTGTCTCTGCCTTTCTGTGTGTCTGTCACGATCTGGCTGCCTGTCCCTGTGTGCTTCCCTGTGTTTGTCTCGGCCCTTCTGTGTGCCTGTCTCTGTGTGCTTCCCTCTGTTAATCTCTGCCTTTCTGTGTGTCTGTCGCTAACTGTGTGTCTGTCCCTGTGTGCTTCCCTCTGTTAATCTCTGCCTTTCTGTGTGCCTGTCACTTTCTGTGTGTCTGTCCCTGTGTGCTTACCTCTGTTAATCTCTGCATTTCTGTGTTCCTACCTCTATCTGTGTGCCTGTCCCTGTGTGCTTACTTCTGTTTGTCCCTCCCTTTCAGTGTCTGTCACTATCTGTGAGCCTGTACCTGTGTGCTTATCTCTGTTAATCTCTGCCTTTCTGTGTGTCTGTCACTATATGTGTGCCTGTCCCTATGTGCTTACCTCTGTTTGTCTCTGCATTTCTGTTTGTCTGCCACAGTCTGTGTGTCTGTCCCTTAGTGCTTCCCTCTGTTTGTCTCTGCCTTTCTGTGTGTCTGTCACTTTCTGTGTGCCTGTCCCTGTGTGCTTCCCTCTGTTTGTCTCTGCCTTTCTGTGTGTCTGTCACTATCTGTGTCCCAGTCCCTGTGTGCTTCCCTCTGTTAATATCTGCCTTTCTGTGTGACTGTCACTTTCTGTGTGCCTGTCCCTGTGTGCTTACCTCTGTTTGTCTCTGTCTTTCTGTGTGTCTGTCATTATCTGTGTGCCTGTCCTATGTGCTTCCCTCTGTTTGTCTCTGCCTTTCTGTGTGTCTGTCACTATCTGTGTGCCTGTCCCTGTGTGCTTACCTCTGTTAATCTCTGCCTTTCGGTGTGTCTGTCACTTTCATTGTGCCAGTCCCTGCGTGCTTCCCTCTGTTTGTCTCTGCCTTTCTGTGTGTCTGTCACTATCTGTGTGCCTGTCCCTGTGTGCTTCCCTCTGTTTGTCTCTGCCTTTCTGTGTGTCTGTCACTATCAGTGTGTCTGTCCCTGTGTGCTTCCCTCTGTTAATCTCTGCCTTTGTGCGTCTGTCACTTTCTGTGTGTCTGTCCCTGTGTGCTGACCTCTGTTCATCTCTGCCTTTCTGTGTGTCTGTCACGAACTCTGTGTCTGTCCCTGTGAGCTTCCCTCTGTTAATCATTGCCTTTCTGTGTGTCTGTAACTATCTGTGTGCCTGTCCCTGTGTGCTGCCCTCTGTTTGTATCTGCCTTTCAGTATGTCTGTCACTAACTGTGTGTCTGTCCCTGTGTGCTTACCTCTGTTAATCTCTGCCTTTCTGTGTGTCTGTCACATTTTGTGTTACTGTCCCTGTGTGCTTACCTCTGTTTGTCTCCGCCTTTCTGTGTGCCTGTCACTATCTGTGTGCCTGTCTCTGAGTGCTTCCCTCTGTTTTTCTCTGCCTTTCTGTGTGTCTGTCACGATCTGGCTGCCTGTCACTGTGTGCTTCCCTCTGTTTGTCTCGGCCCTTCTGTGTGCCTGTCTCTGTGTGCTTCCCTCTGTTAATATTTGCCTTTTTTTGTGTGTCTGTCACTAACTGTGTATCTGTCCCTGTGTGCTTCCCTCTGTTAATGTCTGCCGTTCTGTGTGCCTGTCACTTTCTGTGTGTCTGTCCCTGTATGCTTACCACTGTTAATCTCTGCATTTCTGTGTGCTTGCCACTATCTGTGTGCCTGTTCCTGTGTGCTTACTTCTGTTTGTCTCTCCCTTTCAGTGTCTGTCACTATCTGTGTGCCTGTACCTGCGTGCTTACCTCTGTTAATCTCTGCCTTTCTGTGTGTCTGTCACTATCTGTGTGCCTGTCCTATGTGCTTCCCTCTGTTTGTCTCTGACTTTCTGTGTGTCTGTCACTATCTGTGTGCCTGTCCCTGTGTGCTTATCTCTGTTAATCTCTGCCTTTCGGTGTGTCTGTCACTTTCATTGTGCCAGTCCCTGCGTGCTTACCTCTGTTAATCTCTGCATTTCTGTGTGTCTGTCACTTACTGTGTGTCTGTCCCTGTGTGCTTACCTCTGTTAATCTCTGCCTTTCTGTGTGTCTATCACTTACTGTGTGCCTGTCTCTATGTGCTTCCTCTGTTAATCTCTGCCTTTGTGTGTCTGTCACTTTCTGTGTGTCTGTCCCTGTGTGCTTACCTCTGTTAATCTCTACATTTCTGTGTGTCTGTCACTTTCTGTGTGCCTGCCTCTGTGTGCTTACCTCTGTTAATCTCTGCCTTTCTGTGTGTCTGTTACTAAATGTGTGTCTGTCCCTGTGTGCTTCACTCTATTAATCTCTGTCTTCCTGTGTGCCTGTCACTTTCTGTGTGTCTGTCCCTGTGTACTTACCTCTGTTAATCTCTGCATTTATGTGTGCCTGCCACTATCTGTGTACCTGTCCCTGTGTGCTTACTTCTGTTTGTCTCTCACTTTCAGTGTGTCTGTCACTATCTGTGTGCCTGTCCCTGTGTGCTTACCTCTGTTAATCTCTGCCTTTCTGTGTGCCTGACACTTTCTGTGTGCCTGTCCCTGCGTGCTTACCTCTGTTAATCTCTGCCTTTCTGTGTGCCTGCCACTATCTGTGTGCCTGTCCCTGTGTGCTTACTTCTGTTTGTCCCTCCCTTTCAGTGTCTGTCACTATCTGTGTGCCTGTACCTGTGTGCTTATCTCTGTTAATCTCTGCCTTTCTGTGTGTCTGTCACTATATGTGTGCCTGTCCCTGTGTGCTTACCACTGTTTGTCTCTGCCTTTTTGTGTGTCTGTCACTAACTGTGTGTCTGTCCCTGTGTGCTTACCTCTGCTAATCTCTGCCTTTTTGTGTGTCTGTCACTTTCTGTGTGCCTGTCACTGTGTGCTGGCCTCTGTTTGTCTCTTCCTTTCAGTATGTCTGTCACTATCTGTGTGTCTGTCCCTGTGTGCTTACCTCTCTTAATATCTGCCTTTCTGTGTGTCTGTCTCTTTCTGTGCGACTGTCCCTGTGTGCTTACCTCTGTTTTTCTCTGCCTTTCTGTCTGCCTGTCACTATCTATGTGCCTGTCTCTCAGTGCTTCCCTCTGTTTGTCTCTGCCTTTCTGTGTGTCTGTCACGATCTGGCTGCCTGTCCCTGTGTGCTTCCCTGTGTTTGTCTCGGCCCTTCTGTGTGCCTGTCTCTGTGTGCTTCCCTCTGTTAATCTCTGCCTTTCTGTGTGTCTGTCGCTAACTGTGTGTCTGTCCCTGTGTGCTTCCCTCTGTTAATCTCTGCCTTTCTGTGTGCCTGTCACTTTCTGTGTGTCTGTCCCTGTGTGCTTACCTCTGTTAATCTCTGCATTTCTGTGTTCCTACCTCTATCTGTGTGCCTGTCCCTGTGTGCTTACTTCTGATTGTCCCTCCCTTTCAGTGTCTGTCACTATCTGTGAGCCTGTACCTGTGTGCTTATCTCTGTTAATCTCTGCCTTTCTGTGTGTCTGTCACTATATGTGTGCCTGTCCCTATGTGCTTACCTCTGTTTGTCTCTGCATTTCTGTTTGTCTGCCACAGTCTGTGTGTCTGTCCCTTAGTGCTTCCCTCTGTTTGTCTCTGCCTTTCTGTGTGTCTGTCACTTTCTGTGTGCCTGTCCCTGTGTGCTTCCCTCTGTTTGTCTCTGCCTTTCTGTGTGTCTGTCACTATCTGTGTCCCAGTCCCTGTGTGCTTCCCTCTGTTAATATCTGCCTTTCTGTGTGACTGTCACTTTCTGTGTGCCTGTCCCTGTGTGCTTACCTCTGTTTGTCTCTGTCTTTCTGTGTGTCTGTCATTATCTGTGTGCCTGTCCTATGTGCTTCCCTCTGTTTGTCTCTGCCTTTCTGTGTGTCTGTCACTATCTGTGTGCCTGTCCCTGTGTGCTTACCTCTGTTAATCTCTGCCTTTCGGTGTGTCTGTCACTTTCATTGTGCCAGTCCCTGCGTGCTTCCCTCTGTTTGTCTCTGCCTTTCTGTGTGTCTGTCACTATCTGTGTGCCTGTCCCTGTGTGCTTCCCTCTGTTTGTCTCTGCCTTTCTGTGTGTCTGTCACTATCAGTGTGTCTGTCCCTGTGTGCTTCCCTCTGTTAATCTCTGCCTTTGTGCGTCTGTCACTTTCTGTGTGTCTGTCCCTGTGTGCTGACCTCTGTTCATCTCTGCCTTTCTGTGTGTCTGTCACGAACTCTGTGTCTGTCCCTGTGAGCTTCCCTCTGTTAATCATTGCCTTTCTGTGTGTCTGTCACTATCTGTGTGCCTGTCCCTGTGTGCTGCCCTCTGTTTGTATCTGCCTTTCAGTATGTCTTTCACTAACTGTGTGTCTGTCCCTGTGTGCTTACCTCTGTTAATCTCTGCCTTTCTGTGTGTCTGTCACATTTTGTGTTACTGTCCCTGTGTGCTTACCTCTGTTTGTCTCCGCCTTTCTGTGTGCCTGTCACTATCTGTGTGCCTGTCTCTGAGTGCTTCCCTCTGTTTTTCTCTGCCTTTCTGTGTGTCTGTCACGATCTGGCTGCCTGTCACTGTGTGCTTCCCTCTGTTTGTCTCGGCCCTTCTGTGTGCCTGTCTCTGTGTGCTTCCCTCTGTTAATATCTGCCTTTTTTTGTGTGTCTGTCACTAACTGTGTATCTGTCCCTGTGTGCTTCCCTCTGTTAATGTCTGCCGTTCTGTGTGCCTGTCACTTTCTGTGTGTCTGTCCCTGTATGCTTACCACTGTTAATCTCTGCATTTCTGTGTGCTTGCCACTATCTGTGTGCCTGTTCCTGTGTGCTTACTTCTGTTTGTCTCTCCCTTTCAGTGTCTGTCACTATCTGTGTGCCTGTACCTGCGTGCTTACCTCTGTTAATCTCTGCCTTTCTGTGTGTCTGTCACTTTCTGTGTGCCTGTCCCTGTGTGCTTCCCTCTGTTTGTCTCTGCCTTTCTGTGTGTCTGTTCTATCTGTGTCCCAGTCCCTGTGTGCTTCCCTCTGTTATTCTCTACCTTTCTGTGTATCTGTCACTATCTGTGTGCATGTCCCTGTGTGCTTCCCTCTGTTAATCTCTGCCTTTCTGTGTGTCTGTCACTTTCTGTGTGCCTGTCCCTGTGTGCTTACCTCTGTTTGTCTCTGCCTTTCTGTGTGCCTGTCCTATGTGCTTCCCTCTGTTTGTCTCTGCCTTTCTGTGTGTCTGTCACTATCTGTGTGCCTGTCCCTGTGTGCTTACCTCTGTTAATCTCTGCCTTTCGGTGTGTCTGCCACTTTCATTATGCCTGTCCCTGCGTGCTTACCTCTGTTTGTCTCTGCCTCTCAGTGTGTCTGTCACTATCTGTGTGCCTGTCCCTGTGTGCTTCCCTCTGTTTGTCTCTGCCTTTCTGTGTGTCTGTCACTATCTGTGTTCCTGTCCCTGTGTGCTTCCCTCTGTTAATCTCTACCTTTCTGTGTGTCTGTCACTTTCTGTGTGTCTGTCCCTGTGTGCTTCCCTCTGTTAATCTCTGCCTTTCTGTGTGCCTGTCGCTTTCTGTGTGTCTGTCCCTGTGTGCTTACCTCTTTTAATCTCTGCATTTCTGTGTGCCTGTCACTTTCTGTGTGTCTGTCCCTGTGTGCTTCCCTCTGTTAATCTCTGCCTTTCTGTGTGCCTGTCGCTTTCTGTGTGTCTGTCCCTGTGTGCTTACCTCTGTTAATCTCTGCATTTCTGTGTGCCTGCCACTATCTATGTGCCTGTCCCTGTGTGCTTACTTCTGTTTGTCCCTCATTTCAGTGTCTGTCACTATCTGTGTGCCTGTACCTGTGTGCTTACCTCTGTTTGTCTGTGCATTTCTGTTTGTCTGCCACAGTCTGTGTGTCTGTCCCTTAGTGCTTCCCTCTGTTTGTCTCTGCCTTTCTGTGTGTCTGTCACTATCTGTGTCCCAGTCCCTGTGTGCTTCCCTCTGTTATTCTTTGCCTTTCTGTGTGTCTGTCACTATATGTGTGCCTGTCCCTGTGTGCTTACCTCTGTTTGTCTGTGCATTTCTGTTTGTCTGCCACAGTCTGCGTGTCTGTCCCTTAGTGCTTCCCTCTGTTTGTCTCTGCCTTTCTGTGTGTCTGTCACTATCTGTGTGCCTGTCCCTGTGTGCTTACCTCTGTTAATCTCTGCCTTCTGGTGTGTTTGTCACTTTCATTGTGCCAGTCCCTGCGTGCTTACCTCTGTTTGTCTCTGCCTCTCAGTGTGTCTGTCACTATCTGTGTGCCTGTCCCTGTGTGCTTCCCTCTGTTTGTCTCTGCCTTTCTGTGTGTCTGTCACTATCTGTGTCCCAGTCCCTGTGTGCTTCCCTCTGTTATTCTCTACCTTTCTGTGTGTCTGTCACTATCTGTGTGCCTGTACCTGTGTGCTTCCCTCTGTTAATCTCTGCCTTTCTGTGTGTCTGTCACTTTCTGTGTGCCTGTCCCTGTGTGCTTACCTCTGTTTCTCTCTGCCTTTCTGTGTGTCTGTCACTATCTGTGTGCCTGTCCTATGTGCTTCCCTCTGTTTGTCTCTGCCTTTCTGTGTGTCTGTCACTATCTGTGTGCCTGTCCCTGTGTGCTTACCTCTGTTAATCTTTGCCTTTCGGTGTGTCTGTCACTTTCTGTGTGCCAGTCCCTGCGTGCTTACCTCTGTTTGTCTCTGCCTCTCAGTGTGTCTGTCACTATCTGTGTGCCTGTCCCTGTGTGCTTCCCTCTGTTTGTCTCTGCCTTTCTGTGTGTCTGCTCTATCTGTGTCCCAGTCCCTGTGTGCTTCCCTCTGTTATTCTCTACCTTTCTGTGTGTCTGTCACTATCTGTGTGCCTGTTCCTGTGTGCTTCCCTCTGTTAATCTCTGCCTTTCTGTGTGCCTGTCCCTGTGTGCTTACCTCTGTTATTCTCTACCTTTCTGTGTGTCTGTCACTATCTGTGTGCTTGTCCCTGTGTGCTTCCCTCTGTTAATCTCTGCCTTTCTGTGTGTCTGTCACTTTCTGTGTGCCTGTCCCTGTGTGCTTACCTCTGTTTGTCTCTGCCTTTCTGTGTGTCTGTCACTATCTGTGTGCCTGTCCTATGTGCTTCCCTCTGTTTGTCTCTGCCTTTCTGTGTGTCTGTCACTATCTGTGTGCCTGTCCCTGTGTGCTTACCTCTGTTAATCTCTGCCTTTCGGTGTGTCTGTTACTTTCATTGTGCCTGTCCCTGCGTGCCTACCGCTGTTTGTCTCTGCCTCTCAGTGTGTCTGTCACTATCTGTGTGCCTGTCCCTGTGTGCTTCCCTCTGTTTGTCTCTGCCTTTCTGTGTGTCTGTCACTATCTGTGTTCCTGTCCCTGTGTGCTTCCCTCTGTTAATCTCTGCCTTTCTGTGTGCCTGTCGCTTTCTGTGTGTCTGTCCCTGTGTGCTTACATCTGTTAATCTCTGCATTTCTGTGTGCCTGCCACTATCTGTGTGCCTGTCCCTGTGTGCTTACTTCTGTTTGTCCCTCCCTTTCAGTGTCTGTCACTATCTGTGTGCCTGTACCTGTGTGCTTACCTCTGTTTGTCTGTGCTTTTCTGTTTGTCTGCCACAGTCTGTGTGTCTGTCCCTTAGTGCTTCCCTCTGTTTGTCTCTGCCTTTCTGTGTGTCTGTCACTTTCTGTGTGCCAGTCCCTGTGTGCTTCCCTCTGTTTGTCTCTGCCTTTCTGTGTGTCTGTCACTATCTGTGTCCCAGTCCCTGTGTGCTTCCCTCTGTTATTCTTTGCCTTTCTGTGTTTCTGTCACTATATGTGTGCCTGTCCCTGTGTGCTTACCTCTGTTTGTCTGTGCATTTCTGTTTGTCTGCCACAGTCTGTGTGTCTGTCCCTTAGTGCTTCCCTCTGTTTGTCTCTGCCTTTCTGTGTGTCTGTCACTTTCTGTGTGCCTGTCCCTGTGTGCTTCCCTCTGTTTGTCTCTGCCTTTCTGTGTGTCTGTCACTTTCTGTGTGCCAGTCCCTGTGTGCTTCCCTCTGTTATTCTCTGCCTTTCTGTGTGTCTGCCACTATCTGTGTGCCTGTTCATGTGTGCTTCCCTCTGTTAATCTCTGCCTTTCTGTGTGACTGTCACTTTCTGTGTGCCTGTCCCTGTGTGCTTACCTCTGTTTGTCTCTGTCTTTCTGTGTGTCTGCTCTATCTGTGTGCCTGTCCCTGTGTGCTTACCTCTGTTAATCTCTGCCTTCTGGTGTGTCTGTCACTTTCATTGTGCCAGTCCCTGCGTGCTTACCTCTGTTTGTCTCTGCCTCTCAGTGTGTCTGTCACTATCTGTGTGCCTGTCCCTGTGTGCTTCCCTCTGTTTGTCTCTGCCTTTCTGTGTGTCTGCTCTATCTGTGTCCCAGTCCCTGTGTGCTTCCCTCTGTTATTCTCTACCTTTCTGTGTGTCTGTCACTATCTGTGTGCATGTCCCTGTGTGCTTCCCTGTTAATCTCTGCCTTTCTGTGTGTCTGTCACTTTCTGTGTGCCTGTCCCTGTGTGCTTACCTCTGTTTGTCTCTGCCTTTCTGTGTGTCTGTCACTATCTGTGTGCCTGTCCTATGTGCTTCCCTCTGTTTGTCTCTGCCTTTCTGTGTGTCTGTCACTATCTGTGTGCCTGTCCCTGTGTGCTTACCTCTGTTAATCTCTGCCTTTCGGTGTGTCTGTCACTTTCAATGTGCCTGTCCCTGCGTGCCTACCGCTGTTTGTCTCTGCCTCTCAGTGTGTCTGTCACTATCTGTGTGCCTGTCCCTGTGTGCTTCCCTCTGTTTGTCTCTGCCTTTCTGTGTGTCTGTCACTATCTGTGTTCCTGTCCCTGTGTGCTTCCCTCTGTTAATCTCTGCCTTTCTGTGTGCCTGTCGCTTTCTGTGTGTCTGTCCCTGTGTGCTTACCTCTGTTAATCTCTGCATTTCTGTGTGCCTGCCACTATCTGTGTGCCTGTCCCTGTGTGCTTACTTCTGTTTGTCCCTCCCTTTCAGTGTCTGTCACTATCTGTGTGCCTGTACCTGTGTGCTTACCTCTGGTTGTCTGTGCATTTCTGTTTGTCTGCCACAGTCTGTGTGTCTGTCCCTTAGTGCTTCCCTCTGTTTGTCTCTGCCTTTCTGTGTGTCTGTCACTTTCTGTGTGCCAGTCCCTGTGTGCTTCCCTCTGTTTGTCTCTGCCTTTCTGTGTGTCTGTCACTATCTGTGTCCCAGTCCCTGTGTGCTTCCCTCTGTTATTCTCTGCCTTTCTGTGTGTCTGTCACTATATGTGTGCCTGTCCCTGTGTGCTTACCTCTGTTTGTCTGTGCATTTCTGTTTGTCTGCCACAGTCTGTGGGTCTGTCTCTTAGTGCTTCCCTCTGTTTGTCTCTGCCTTTCTGTGTGTCTGTCACTTTCTGTGTGCCAGTCCCTGTGTGCTTCCCTCTGTTTGTCTCTGCCTTTATGTGTGTCTGTCACTATCAGTGTGCCTGCCCCTGTGTGCTTCCCTCTGTTTGTCTCGGTCTTTCTGTGTGTCTGTCACTATCTGTGTGCCTGTCCTATGTGCTTCTCTCTGTTTGTCTCTGCCTTTCTGTGTGTCTGTCACTATCTGTGTGCCTGTCCCTCTGTGCTTACCTCTGTTAATCTCTGCCTTTCGGTGTGTCTGTCACTTTCATTGTGCCAGTCCCTGCGTTCTTACCTCTGTTTGTCTCTGCCTCTCAGTGTGTCTGTCACTATCTGTGTGCCTGTCCCTGTGTGCTTCCCTCTGTTTGTCTCTGCCTTTCTGTGTGTCTGTTCTATCTGTGTCCCAGTCCCTATGTGCTTCCCTCTGTTTGTCTCTGCCTTTCTGTGTGTCTGTCACTATCTGAGTGCCTGTCCCTGTGTGCTTACCTCTGTTAATCTCTGCCTTTCGGTGTGTCTGTCACTTTCATTGTGCCAGTCCCTGCGTGCTTACCTCTGTTTGTCTCTGCCTCTCAGTGTGTCTGTCACTATCTGTGTGCCTGTCCCTGTGTGCTTCCCTCTGTTTGTCTCTGCCTTTCTGTGTGTCTGTTCTATCTGTGTCCCAGTCCCTGTGTGCTTCCCTCTGTTATTCTCTACCTTTCTGTGTGTCTGTCACTATCTGTGTGCATGTCCCTGTGTGCTTCCCTCTGTTAATCTCTGCCTTTCTGTGTGTCTGTCACTTTCTGTGTGCCTGTCCCTGTGTGCTTACCTCTGTTTGTCTCTGCCTTTCTGTGTGTCTGTCACTATCTGTGTGCCTGTCCTATGTGCTTCCCTCAGTTTGTCTCTGCCTTTCTGTGTGTCTGTCACTATCTGTGTGCCTGTCCCTGTGTGCTTACCTCTGTTAATCTCTGCCTTTCGGTGTGTCTGTCACTTTCATTGTGCCTGTCCCTACGTGCCTACCTCTGTTTGTCTCTGCCTCTCAGTGTGTCTGTCACTATCTGTGTGCCTGTCCCTGTGTGCTTTGCTCTGTTTGTCTCTGCCTTTCTGTGTGTCTGTCACTATCTGTGTTCCTGTTCCTGTGTGCTTCCCTCTGTTAATCTCTGCCTTTCTGTGTGCCTGTCGCTTTCTGTGTGTCTGTCCCTGTGTGCTTACCTCTGTTAATCTCTGCATTTCTGTGTGCCTGCCACTATCTGTGTGCCTGTCCCTGTGTGCTTACTTCTGTTTGTCCCTCCCTTTCAGTGTCTGTCACTATCTGTGTGCCTGTACCTGTGTGCTTATCTCTGTTAATCTCTGCCTTTCTGTGTGTCTGTCACTATATGTGTGCCTGTCCCTGTGTGCTTACCTCTGTTTGTCTCTGCATTTCTGTTTGTCTGCCACAGTCTGTGTGTCTGTCCCTTAGTGCTTCCCTCTGTTTGTCTCTGCCTTTCTGTGTGTCTGTCACTTTCTGTGTGCCAGTCCTGTGTGCTTCGCTCTGTTTGTCTCTGCCTTTCTGTGTGTCTGTCACTATCTGTGTGCGTATTCCTGTGTGCTTCCCTCTGTTAATCTCTGCCTTTCTGTGTGCCTGTCCCTGTGTGCTTACCTCTGTTTGCCTCTGTCTTTCTGTGTGTCTGTCACTATCTGTGTGCCTGTCCTATGTGCTTCCCTCTGTTTGTCTCTGCCTTTCTGTGTGTCTGTCACTATCTGTGTGCCTGTCCCTGTGTGCTTATCTCTGTTAATCTCTGCCTTTCGGTGTGTCTGTCACTTTCATTGTGCCAGTCCCTGCGTGCTTACCTCTGTTAATCTCTGCATTTCTGTGTGTCTGTCACTTACTGTGTGTCTGTCCCTGTGTGCTTACCTCTGTTAATCTCTGCCTTTCTGTGTGTCTATCACTTACTGTGTGCCTGTCTCTATGTGCTTCCTCTGTTAATCTCTGCCTTTGTGTGTCTGTCACTTTCTGTGTGACTGTCCCTGTGTGCTTACCTCTGTTAATCTCTGCATTTCTGTGTGTCTGTCACTTTCTGTGTGCCTGCCTCTGTGTGCTTACCTCTGTTAATCTCTGCCTTTCTGTGTGTCTGTCACTTTCTGTGTGCCAGTCCCTGTGTGCTTACCTCTGTTATTCTCTGCCTTTCTGTGTGTCTGTCACTATCTGTGTGCCTGTCCCTGTGTGCTTACCTCTGTTTGTCTCTGCATTTCTGTGTGTCTGCCACTGTCTGTGTGCCTGTCCCTTAGTGCTTCCCTCTGTTTGTCTCTGCCTTTCTGTGTGTCTGTTCTATCTGTGTCCCAGTCCCTGTGTGCTTCCCTCTGTTATTCTCTACCTTTCTGTGTGTCAGTCACTATCTGTGTGCATGTCCCTGTGTGCTTCCCTCTGTTAATCTCTGCCTTTCTGTGTGTCTGTCACTTTCTGTGTGCCTGTCCCTGTGTGCTTACCTCTGTTTGTCTCTGCCTTTCTGTGTGTCTGTCACTATCTGTGTGCATGTCCCTGTGTGCTTCCCTCTGTTAATCTCTGCCTTTCGGTGTGTCTGTCACTTTCATTGTGCCAGTCCCTGCGTGCTTACCTCTGTTAATCTCTGCATTTCTGTGTGTCTGTCACTTACTGTGTGTCTGTCCCTGTGTGCTTACCTCTGTTAATCTCTGCCTTTCTGTGTGTCTATCACTTACTGTGTGCCTGTCTCTATGTGCTTCCTCTGTTAATCTCTGCCTTTGTGTGTCTGTCACTTTCTGTGTGACTGTCCCTGTGTGCTTAACTCTGTTAATCTCTGCATTTCTGTGTGTCTGTCACTTTCTGTGTGCCTGCCTCTGTGTGCTTACCTCTGTTAATCTCTGCCTTTCTGTGTGTCTGTCACTTTCTGTGTGTCTGTCCCTGTGTGCTTCACTCTATTAATCTCTGCCTTTCTGTGTGCCTGTCACTTTCTGTGTGTCTGTCCCTGTGTACTTACCTCTGTTAATCTCTGCATTTATGTGTGCCTGCCACCATCTGTGTACCTGTCCCTTTGTGCTTACTTCTGTTTGTCTCTCACTTTCAGTGTGTCTGTCACTAACTGTGTGCCTGTCCCTGTGTGCTTACCTCTGTTAATCTCTGCCTTTCTGTGTGCCTGTCACTTTCTGTGTGCCTGTCCCTGCGTACTTACCTCTGTTAATCTCTGCCTTTCTGTGTGCCTGCCACTATCTGTGTGCCTGTCCCTGTGTGCTTACTTCTGTTTGTCCCTCCCTTTCAGTGTCTGTCACTATCTGTGTGCCTGTACCTGTGTGCTTATCTCTGTTAATCTCTGCCTTTCTGTGTGTCTGTCACTATATGTGTGCCTGTCCCTGTGTGCTTACCTCTGTTTGTCTCTGCATTTCTGTGTGTCTTTCACTTTCTGTGTGCCTGTCCCTGTGTGCTTACCACTGTTTGTCTCTGCCTTTTTGTGTGTCTGTCACTAACTGTGTGTCTGTCCCTGTGTGCTTACCTCTGCTAATCTCTGCCTTTTTGTGTGTCTGTCACTTTCTGTGTGCCTGTCACTGTGTGCTGGGCTCTGTTTGTCTCTTCCTTTCAGTATGTCTGTCACTATCTGTGTGTCTGTCCCTGTGTGCTTACCTCTCTTAATGTCTGCCTTACTGTGTGCCTGTCACTTTCTGTGCGATTGTCCCTGTGTGCTTACCTCTGTTTTTCTCTGCCTTTCTGTCTGCCTGTCACTATCTATGTGCCTGTCTCTCAGTGCTTCCCTCTGTTTGTCTCTGCCTTTCTGTGTGTCTGTCACGATCTGGCTGCCTGTCCCTGTGTGCTTCCCTGTGTTTGTCTCGGCCCTTCTGTGTGCCTGTCTCTGTGTGCTTCCCTCTGTTAATCTCTGCCTTTCTGTGTGTCTGTCGCTAACTGTGTGTCTGTCCCTGTGTGCTTCCCTCTGTTAATCTCTGCCTTTCTGTGTGCCTGTCACTTTCTGTGTGTCTCTCCCTGTGTGCTTACCTCTGTTAATCTCTGCCTTTCTGTGTGTCTGTCACTATCTGTGTGCCTGTACCTGTGTGCTTATCTCTGTTAATCTCTGCCTTTCTGTGTGTCTGTCACTATATGTGTGCCTGTCCCTGTGTGCTTACCTCTGTTTGTCTCTGCATTTCTGTTTGTCTGCCACAGTCTGTGAGTCTGTCCCTTAGTGCTTTACTCTGTTTGTCTCTGCCTTTCTGTGTGTCTGTCACTTTCTGTGTGCCAGTCCCTGTGTGATTCCCTCTGTTTGTCTCTGCCTTTCTGTGTGTCCGTCACTATCTGTGTCCCAGTCCCTGTGTGCTTCCCTCTGTTATTCTCTGCCTTTCTGTGTGTCTGTCACTATCTGTGTGCCTGTTCATGTGTGCTTCCCTCTGTTAATATCTGCCTTTCTGTGTGACTGTCACTTTCTGTGTGCCTGTCCCTGTGTGCTTACCTCTGTTTGTCTCGGTCTTTCTGTGTGTCTGTCATTATCTGTGTGCCTGTCCTATGTGCTTCCCTCTGTTTGTCTCTGCCTTTCTGTGTGTCTGTCACTATCTGTGTGCCTGTCCCTGTGTGCTTACCTCTGTTAATCTCTGCCTTTCGGTGTGTCTGTCACTTTCATTGTGCCAGTCCCTGCGTGCTTACCTCTGTTTGTCTCTGCCTCTCAGTGTGTCTGTCACTATCTGTGTGCCTGTCCCTGTGTGCTTCCCTCTGTTAATCTCTGCCTTTGTGCGTCTGTCACTTTCTGTGTGTCTGTCCCTGTGTGCTTACCTCTGTTCATCTCTGCCTTTCTGTGTGTCTGTCACGAACTCTGTGTCTGTCCCTGTGAGCTTCCCTCTGTTAATCACTGCCTTTCTGTGTGTCTGTCACTATCTGTGTGCCTGTCCCTGTGTGCTGCCCTCTGTTTGTATCTGCCTTCCAGTATGTCTGTCACTAACTGTGTGTCTGTCCCTGTGTGCTTACCTCTGTTAATCTCTGCCTTTCTGTGTGCCTGCCACTATCTGTGTGTCTGTCCCTGTGTGCTGCTCTCTGTTTGTATCTGCATTTCTGTGTGTCTGTCACATTTTGTGTTACTGTCCCTGTGTGCTTCCCTCTGTTTGTCTCCGCCTTTCTGTGTGTCTGTCACTATCTGTGTGTCTGTCCCTGTGTGCTTACCTCTGTTAATCTCTGCCTTTCTGTGTGTCTGTCACTAACTGTGTGTCTGTCCCTGTGTGCTTACCTCTGTTAATCTCTGCCTTTCTGTGTGTCTGTCACATTTTGTGTTACTGTCCCTGTGTGCTTCCCTCTGTTTGTCTCCGCCTTTCTGTGTGTCTGTCACTATCTGTGTGCCTGTCTCTGAGTGCTTCCCTCTGTTTTTCTCTGCCTTTCTGTGTGTCTGTCACGATCTGGCTGCCTGTCCCTGTGTGCTTCCCTCTGTTTGTCTCTGCCTTTCTGTGTGTCTGTCACTATCTGTGTGCCTGTCTCTGTGTGCTTCCCTCTGTTAATATCTGCCTTTTTTTGTGTGTCTGTCACTAACTGTGTGTCTGTCCCTGTGTGCTTCCCTCTGTTAATGTCTGCCGTTCTGTGTGCCTGTCACTTTCTGTGTGTCTGTCCCTGTGTGCTTACCACTGTTAATCTCTGCATTTCTGTGTGCCTGCCACTATCTGTGTGCCTGTCCCTGTGTGCTTACTTCTGTTTGTCTCTCCCTTTCAGTGTCTGTCACTATCTGTGTGCCTGTACCTGCGTGCTTACCTCTGTTATTCTCTGCCTTTCTGTGTGTCTGTCACTATCTGTGTGCCTGTCCCTGTGTGCTTACCTCTGTTTGTCTCTGCATTTCTGTGTGTCTGCCACTGTCTGTGTGTCTGTCCCTTAGTGCTTCCCTCAGTTTGTCTCTGCCTTTCTGTGTGTCTGTCACTTTCTATGCGCCCGTCCCTGTGTGCTACCCTCTGTTTGTCTCTGCCTTTCTGTGTGTCTGTTCTATCTGTGTCCCAGTCCCTGTGTGCTTCCCTCTGTTATTCTCTACCTTTCTGTGTGTCTGTCACTTTCTGTGTGCCTGTCTCTGTGTGCTTACCTCTGTTTGTCTCTGCCTTTCTGTGTGTCTGTCACTTTCAGTGTGCCTGTCCCTGTGTGCTTACCTCTGTTTGTCTCTGCCTTTCTGTGTGTCTGTCACTACCTGTGTGCCTGTCCTATGTGCTTCCCTCTGTTATTCTCTACCTTTCTGTGTGTCTGTCACTATCTGTGTGCATGTCCCTGTGTGCTTCCCTCTGTTAATCTCTGCCTTTCTGTGTGTCTGTCACTTTCTGTGTGCCTGTCCCTGTGTGCTTACCTCTGTTTGTCTCTCCCTTTCTGTGTGTCTGTCACTATCTGTGTGCCTGTCCTATGTGCTTCCCTCTGTTTGTCTCTGCCTTTCTGTGTGTCTGTCACTATCTGTGTGCCTGTCCCTGTGTGCTTACCTCTGTTAATGTCTGCCTTTCGGTGTGTCTGCCACTTTCATTGTGCCTGTCCCTGCGTGCTTACCTCTGTTTGTCTCTGCCTCTCAGTGTGTCTGTCACTATCTGTGTGCCTGTCCCTGTGTGCTTCCCTCTGTTTGTCTCTGCCTTTCTGTGTGTCTGTCACTATCTGTGTTCCTGTCCCTGTGTGCTTCCCTCTGTTAATCACTGCATTTCTGTGTGCCTGCCACTATCTGTGTGCCTGTCCCTGTGTGCTTACTTCTGTTTGTCCCACCCTTTCAGTGCCTGTCACTATCTGTGTGCCTGTACCTGTGTGCTTATCTCTTTTAATCTCTGCCTTTCTGTGTGTCTGTCACTATATGTGTGCCTGTCCCTGTGTGCTTACCTCTGTTTGTCTCTGCATTTGTGTTTGTCTGCCACATTCTGTGTGTCTGTCCCTTAGTGCTTCCCTCTGTTTGTCTCTGCCTTTCTGTGTGTCTGTCACTTTCTGTGTGCCAGTCACTGTGTGCTTCCCTCTGTTTGTCTCTGCCTTTCTGTGTGTCTGTCACTATCTGTGTCCCAGTCCCTGTGTGCTTCCCTCTGTTATTCTCTGCCTTTCTGTGTGTCTGTCACTATCTGTGTGCCTGTTCATGTGTGCTTCCCTCTGTTAATATACGCCTTTCTGTGTGACTGTCACTTTCTATGTGCCTGTCCTTGTGTGCTTACCTCTGTTTGTCTCTGTCTTTCTGTGTGTCTGTCACTATCTGTGTGCCATTCCTATGTGCTTCTCTCTGTTTGTCTCTGCCTTTCTGTGTGTCTGTCACTATCTGTGTGCCTGTCCCTGTGTGCTTACCTCTGTTAATCTCTGCCTTTCGGTTTGTCTGTCACTTTCATTGTGCCAGTCCCTGCGTGCTTACCTCTGTTTGTCTCTGCCTCTCAGTGTGTCTGTCACTATCTGTGTGCCTGTCCCTGTGTGCTTCCCTCTGTTTGTCTCTGCCTTTCTGTGTGTCTGTTCTATCTGTGTCCCAGTCCCTGTGTGCTTCCCTCTGTTATTCTCTACCTTTCTGTGTGTCTGTCACTATCTGTGTGCATGTCCCTGTGTGCTTCCCGCTGTTAATCTCTGCCTTTCTGTGTGTCTGTCACTTTCTGTGTGCCTGTCCCTGTGTGCTTACCTCTGTTTGTCTCTGCCTTTCTGTGTGTCTGTCACTATCTGTGTGCCTGTCCTATGTGCTTCCCTCTGTTTGTCTCTGCCTTTCTGTGTGTCTGTCACTATCTGTGTACCTGTCCCTGTGTGCTTACCTCTGTTAATCTCTGCCTTTCGGTGTGTCTGTCACTTTCATTGTGCCTGTCCCTGCGTGCTTACCTCTGTTTGTCTCTGCCTCTCAGTGTGTCTGTCACTATCTGTGTGCCTGTCCCTGTGTGCTTCCCTCTGTTTGTCTCTGCCTTTCTGTGTGTCTGTCACTATCTGTGTTCCTGTCCCTGTGTGCTTCCCTCTGGTAATCTCTGCCTTTCTGTGTGCCTGGCGCTTTCTGTGTGTCTGTCCCTGTGTGCTTACCTCTGTTAATCTCTGCATTTCTGTGTGCCTGCCACTATCTGTGTGCCTGTCCCTGTGTGCTTACTTCTGTTTGTCCCTCCCTTTCAGTGTCTGTCACTATCTGTGTGCCTGTACCTGTGTGCTTATCTCTGTTAATCTCTGCCTTTCTATGTGTCTGTCACTATATGTGTGCCTGTCCCTGTGTGCTTACCTCTGTTTGTCTCTGCATTTCTGTTTGTCTGCCACAGTCTGTGTGTCTGTCCCTTAGTGCTTCCCTCTGTTTGTCTCTGCCTTTCTGTGTGTCTGTCACTTTCTGTGTGCCAGTCCCTGTGTGCTTCGCTCTGTTTGTCTCTGCCTTTCAGTGTGTCTGTCACTATCTGTGTGCCTGTTCCTGTGTGCTTCCCTCTGTTAATCTCTGCCTTTCTGTGTGCCTGTCCCTGTGTGCTTACCTCTGTTTGCCTCTGTCTTTCTGTGTGTCTGTCACTATCTGTGTGCCTGTCCTATGTGCTTCCCTCTGTTTGTCTCTGCCTTTCTGTGTGTCTGTCACTATCTGTGTGCCTGTCCCTGTGTGCTTATCTCTGTTAATCTCTGCCTTTCGGTGTGTCTGTCACTTTCATTGTGCCAGTCCCTGCGTGCTTACCTCTGTTAATCTCTGCCTTTCTGTGTGTCTATCACTTACTGTGTGCCTGTCTCTATGTGCTTCCTCTGTTAATCTCTGCATTTGTGTGTCTGTCACTTTCTGTGTGTCTGTCACTGTGTGCTTACCTCTGTTAATCTCTGCATTTCTGTGTGTCTGTCACTTTCTGTGTGCCTGCCTCTGTGTGCTTACCTCTGTTAATCTCTGCCTTTCTGTGTGTCTGTCACTAAATGTGTGTCTGTCCCTGTGTGCTTCACTCTATTAATCTCTGCCTTTCTGTGTGCCTGTCACTTTCTGTGTGTCTGTCCCTGTGTACTTACCTCTGTTAATCTCTGCATTTATGTGTGCCTGCCACCATCTGTGTACCTGTCCCTTTGTGCTTACTTCTGTTTGTCTCTCACTTTCAGTGTGTCTGTCACTAACTGTGTGCCTGCCCCTGTGTGCTTACCTCTGTTAATCTCTGCCTTTCTGTGTGCCTGTCACTTTCTGTGTGCCTGTCCCTGCGTACTTACCTCTGTTAATCTCTGCCTTTCTGTGTGCCTGCCACTATCTGTGTGCCTGTCCCTGTGTGCTTACTTCTGTTTGTCCCTCCCTTTCAGTGTCTGTCACTATCTTTGTGCCTGTACCTGTGTGCTTATCTCTGTTAATCTCTGCCTTTCTGTGTGTCTGTCACTATATGTGTGCCTGTCCCTGTGTGCTTACCTCTGTTTGTCTCTGCAATTCTGTGTGTCTTTCACTTTCTGTGTGCCTGTCCCTGTGTGCTTACCACTGTTTGTCTCTGCCTTTTTGTGTGTCTGTCACTAACTGTGTGTCTGTCCCTGTGAGCTTACCTCTGCTAATCTCTGCCTTTTTGTGTGTCTGTCACTTTCTGTGTGCCTGTCACTGTGTGCTGGGCTCTGTTTGTCTCTTCCTTTCAGTATGTCTGTCACTATCTGTGTGCCTGTCTCTGAGTGCTTCCCTCTGTTTTTCTCTGCCTTTCTGTGTGTCTGTCACGATCTGGCTGCCTGTCCCTGTGTGCTTCCCTGTGTTTGTCTCGGCCCTTCTGTGTGCCTGTCTCTGTGTGCTTCCCTCTGTTAATCTCTGACTTTCTGTGTGTCTGTCGCTAACTGTGTGTCTGTCCCTGTGTGCTTCCCTCTGTTAATCTCTGCCTTTCTGTGTGTCTGTCACTATATGTGTGCCTGTCCCTGTGTGCTTCCCTCTGTTTGTCTCTGCATTTCTGTTTGTCTGCCACAGTCTGTGTGTCTGTCCCTTAGTGCTTTCCTCTGTTTGTCTCTGCCTTTCTGTGTGTCTGTCACTTTCTGTGTGCCAGTCCCTGTGTGCTTCCCTCTGTTTGTCTCTGCCTTTCTGTGTGTCCGTCACTATCTGTGTCCCAGTCCCTGTGTGCTTCCCTCTGTTATTCTCTGCCTTTCTGTGTGTCTGTCACTATCTGTGTGCCTGTTCATGTGTGCTTCCCTCTGTTAATATCTGCCTTTCTGTGTGACTGTCACTTTCTGTGTGCCTGTCCCTGTGTGCTTACCTCTGTTTGTCTCGGTCTTTCTGTGTGTCTGTCATTATCTGTGTGCCTGTCCTATGTGCTTCCCTCTGTTTGTCTCTGTCTTTCTGTGTGTCTGTCACTATCTGTGTGCCTGTCCCTGTGTGCTTACCTCTGTTAATCTCTGCCTTTCGGTGTGTCTGTCACTTTCATTGTGCCAGTCCCTGCGTGCTTACCTCTGTTTGTCTCTGCCTCTCAGTATGTCTGTCACTATCTGTGTGCCTGTCCCTGTGTGCTTATCTCTGTTAATCTCTGCCTTTCGGTGTGTCTGTCACTTTCATTGTGCCAGTCCCTGCGTGCTTACCTCTGTTTGTCTCTGCCTCTCAGTGTGTCTGTCACTGGCTGTGTGCCAGTCCCTGTGTGCTTCCCTCTGTTTGTCTCTGCCTTTCTGTGTGTCTGCGACTATCTGTGTGCATGTCCCTGTGTGCTTCCCTCTGTTAATCTCTGCCTTTCTGTGTGTCTGTCACTTTCTGTGTGCCTGTCCCTGTGTGCTTACCTCTGTTTGTCTCTGCCTTTCTGTGTGTCTGTCACTATCTGTGTGCCTGTCCCTGTGTGCTTACCTCTGTTAATCTCTGCCTTTCTGTGTGTCTGTCACTTTCTGTGTGTCTGTCCCTGTGTGCTTCCCTCTGTTTGTCTCTGCCTTTGTGCGTCTGTCACTTTCTGTGTGTCTGTCCCTGTGTGCTGACCTCTGTTCATCTCTGCCTTTCTGTGTGTCTGTCACGAACTCTGTGTCTGTCCCTGTGAGCTTCCCTCTGTTAATCATTGCCTTTCTGTGTGTCTGTCACTATCTGTGTGCCTGTCTCTGTGTGCTTCCCTCTGTTAATATCTGCCTTTTTTTGTGTGTCGGTCACTAACTGTGTGTCTGTCCCTGTGTGCTTCCCTCTGTTAATGTCTGTCGTTCTGTGTGCCTGTCACTTTCTGTGTGTCTGTCCCTGTGTGCTTACTTCTGTTTGTCTCTCCCTTTCAGTGTCTGTCACTATCTGTGTGCCTGTACCTGCGTGCTTACCTCTGTTATTCTCTGCCTTTCTGTGTGTCTGTCACTATCTGTGTGCCTGTCCCTGTGTGCTTACCTCTGTTTGTCTCTGCATTTCTGTGTGTCTGCCACTGTCTGTGTGTCTGTCCCTTAGTGCTTCCCTCAGTTTGTCTCTGCCTTTCTGTGTGTCTGTCACTTTCTATGCGCCCGTCCCTGTGTGCTTCCCTCTGTTTGTCTCTGCCTTTCTGTGTGTCTGTTCTATCTGTGTCCCAGTCCCTGTGTGCTTCTCTCTGTTATTCTCTGCCTTTCTGTGTGTCTGTCACTATCTGTGTGCATGTCCCTGTGTGCTTCCCTCTGTTAATCTCTGCCTTTCTGTGTGTCTGTCACTTTCTGTGTGCCTGTCCCTGTGTGCTTACCTCTGTTTGTCTCTGCCTTTCTGTGTGTCTGTCACTACCTGTGTGCCTGTCCTATGTGCTTCCCTCTGTTATTCTCTACCCTTCTGTGTGTCTGTCACTATCTGTGTGCATGTCCCTGTGTGCTTCCCTCTGTTAATCTCTGCCTTTCTGTGTGTCTGTCACTTTCTGTGTGCCTGTCCTATGTGCTTCCCTCTGTTTGTCTCTCCCTTTCTGTGTGTCTGTCACTATCTGTGTGTCTGTCCTATGTGCTTCCCTCTGTTTGTCTCTCCCTTTCTGTGTGTCTGTCACTTTCTGTGTGCCTGTCCCTGTGTGCTTACCTCTGTTTGTCTCTCCCTTTCTGTGTGTCTGTCACTATCTGTGTGCCTGTCCTATGTGCTTCCCTCTGTTTGTCTCTGCCTTTCTGTGTGTCTGTCACTATCTGTGTGCCTGTCCCTGTGTGCTTACCTCTGTTAATGTCTGCCTTTCGGTGTGTCTGCCACTTTCATTGTGCCTGTCCCTGCGTGCTTACCTCTGTTTGTCTCTGTTTCGCAGTGTGTCTGTCACTATCTGTGTGCCTGTTCCTGTGTGCTTCCCTCTGTTTGTCTCTGCCTTTCTGTGTGTCTGTCACTATCTGTGTTCCTGTCCCTGTGTGCTTCCCTCTCTTAATCTCTGCCTTTCTGTGTGCCTGTCGCTTTCTGTGTGTCTGTCCCTGTGTGCTTACCTCTGTTAATCACTGCATTTCTGTGTGCCTGCCACTATCTGTGTGCCTGTCCCTGTGTGCTTACTTCTGTTTGTCCCTCCCTTTCAGTGCCTGTCACTATCTGTGTGCCTGTACCTGTGTGCTTATCTCTTTTAATCTCTGCCTTTCTGTGTGTCTGTCACTATATGTGTGCCTGTCCCTGTGTGCTTACCTCTGTTTGTCTCTGCATTTCTGTTTGTCTGCCACAGTCTGTGTGTCTGTCCCTTAGTGCTTCCCTCTGTTTGTCTCTGCCTTTCTGTGTGTCTGTCACTATCTGTGTCCCAGTCCCTGTGTGCTTCCCTCTGTTATTCTCTGCCTTTCTGTGTGTCTGTCACTATCTGTGTGCCTGTTCATGTGTGCTTCCCTCTGTTAATATATGCCTTTCTGTGTGACTGTCACTTTCTGTGTGCCTGTCCCTGTGTGCTTACCTCTGTTTGTCTCTGTCTTTCTGTGTGTCTGTCACTATCTGTGTGCCTGTCCTATGTGCTTCTCTCTGTTTGTCTCTGCCTTTCTGTGTGTCTGTCACTATCTGTGTGCCTGTCTCTGTGTGCTTACCTCTGTTAATCTCTGCCTTTCGGTGTGTCTGTCACTTTCATTGTGCCAGTCCCTGCGTGCTTACCTCTGTTTGTCTCTGCCTCTCAGTGTGTCTGTCACTACCTGTGTGCCTGTCCCTGTGTGCTTCCCTCTGTTTGTCTCTGCCTTTCTGTGTGTCTGTTCTATCTGTGTCCCAGTCCCTGTGTGCTTCCCTCTGTTATTCTCTACCTTTCTGTGTGTCTGTCACTATCTGTGTGCATGTCCCTGTGTGCTTCCCTCTGTTAATCTCTGCCTTTCTGTGTGTCTGTCACTTTCTGTGTGCCTGTCCCTGTGTGCTTACCTCTGTTTGTCTCTGCCTTTCTGTGTGTCTGTCACTATCTGTGTGCCTGTCCTATGTGCTTCCCTCTGGTTGTCTCTGCCTTTCTGTGTGTCTGTCACTATCTGTGTGCCTGTCCCTGTGTGCTTACCTCTGATAATCTCTGCCTTTCGGTGTGACTGTCACTTTCATTGTGCCTGTCCCTGCGTGCTTACCTCTGTTTGTCTCTGCCTCTCAGTGTGTCTGTCACTATCTGTGTGCCTGTCCCTGTGTGCTTCCCTCTGTTTGTCTCTGCCTTTCTGTGTGTCTGTCACTATCTGTGTTCCTGTCCCTGTGTGCTTCCCTCTGTTAATCTCTGCCTTTCTGTGTGCCTGGCGCTTTCTGTGTGTCTGTCCCTGTGTGCTTACCTCTGTTAATCTCTGCATTTCTGTGTGCCTGCCACTATCTGTGTGCCTGTCCCTGTGTGCTTACTTCTGTTTGTCCCTCCCTTTCAGTGTCTGTCACTATCTGTGTGCCTGTACCTGTGTGCTTATCTCTGTTAATCTCTGCCTTTCTGTGTGTCTGTCACTATATGTGTGCCTGTCCCTGTGTGCTTACCTCTGTTTGTCTTTGCATTTCTGTTTGTCTGCCACAGTCTGTGTGTCTGTCCCTTAGTGCTTCCCTCTGTTTGTCTCCGCCTTTCTGTGTGTCTGTCACTTTCTGTGTGCCAGTCCCTGTGTGCTTCGTTCTGTTTGTCTCTGCCTTTCTGTGTGTCTGTCACTATCTGTGTGCCTGTTCCTGTGTGCTTCCCTCTGTTAATCTCTGTCTTTCTGTGTGCCTGTCCCTGTGTGCTTACCTCTGTTTGCCTCTGTCTTTCTGTGTGTCTGTCACTATCTGTGTGCCTGTTCAATGTGCTTCCCTCTGTTTGTCTCTGCCTTTCTGTGTGTCTGTCACTATCTGTGTGCCTGTCCCTGTGTGCTTATCTCTGTTAATCTCTGCCTTTCGGTGTGTCTGTCACTTTCATTGTGCCAGTCCCTGCGTGCTTACCTCTATTAATCTCTGCATTTCTGTGTGTCTGTCACTTACTGTGTGTCTGTCCCTGTGTGCTTACCTCTGTTAATCTCTGCCTTCCTGTGTGTCTGTCACTATCTGTGTGCCTGTCTCTATGTGCTTCCTCTGTTAATCTCTGCCTTTGTGTGTCTGTCACTTTCTGTGTGTCTGTCCCTGTGTGCTTACCTCTGTTAATCTCTGCATTTCTGTGTGTCTGTCACTTTCTGTGTGCCTGCCTCTGTGTGCTTACCTCTGTTAATCTCTGCCTTTCTGTGAGTCTGTCACTAAATGTGTGTCTGTCCCTGTGTGCTTCACTCTATTCATCTCTGCCTTTCTGTGTGCCTGTCACTTTCTGTGTGTCTGTCCCTGTGTAATTACCTCTGTAATCTCTGCATTTATGTGTGCCTGCCACTATCTGTGTACCTGTCCCTGTGTGCTTACTTCTGTTTGTCTCTGACTTTCAGTGTGTCTGTCACTATCTGTGTGCCTGTCCCTGTGTGCTTACCTCTGTTAATCTCTGCCTTTCTGTGTGCCTGTCACTTTCTGTGTGCCTGTCCCTGCGTGCTTACCTCTGTTAATCTCTGCCTTTCTGTGTGCCTGCCACTATCTGTGTGCCTGTCCCTGTGTGCTTACTTCTGTTTGTCCCTCCCTTTCAGTGTCTGTCACTATCTGTGTGCCTGTACCTGTGTGCTTATCTCTGTTAATCACTGCCTTTCTGTGTGTCTGTCACTATATGTGTGCCTGTCCCTGTGTGCTTACCTCTGTTTGTCTCTGCATTTCTGTGTGTCTTTCACTTTCTGTGTGCCTGTCCCTGTGTGCTTACCACTGTTTGTCTCTGCCTTTTTGTGTGTCTGTCATTAACTGTGTGTCTGTCCCTGTGTGCTTACCTCTGCTAATCTCTGCCTTTCTGTGTGTCCGTCACTAACTTTGTCCCAGTCCCTGTGTGCTTCCCTCTGTTAATATCTGCCTTTCTGTGTGACTGTCACTTTCTGTGTGCCTGTCCCTGTGTGCTTACCTCTGTTTGTCTCTGTCTTTCTGTGTGTCTGTCACTATCTGTGTGCCTGTCCTATGTGCTTCCCTCTGTTTGTCTCTGCCTTTCTGTGTGTCTGTCACTATCTGTGTGCCTGTCCCTGTGTGCTTACCTCTGTTAATCTCTGCCTTTCGGTGTGTCTGTCACTTTCATTGTGCCAGTCCCTGCGTGCTTACCTCTGTTTGTCTCTGCCTCTCAGTGTGTCTGTCACTATCTGTGTGCCTGTCCCTGTGTGCTTCCCTCTGTTAATCTCTGCCTTTCTGTGTGTCTGTCACTATCAGTGTGTCTATTCCTGTGTGCTTACCTCTGTTCATCTCTGCCTTTTTGTGTGTCTGTCACGAACTCTGTGTCTGTCCCTGTGTGCTTCCCTCTGTTAATGTCTGCCTTTCTGTGTGTCTGTCACTATCTGTGTGCCTGTCCCTGTGTGCTTCCCTCTGTTAATGTCTGCCGTTCTGTGTGCCTGTCACTTTCTGTGTGTCTGTCCCTGTGTGCTTACCACTGTTAATCTCTGCATTTCTGTGTGCCTGCCACTATCTGTGTGCCTGTCCTTGTGTGCTTACTTCTGTTTGTCTCTCCCTTTCAGTGTCTGTCACTATCTGTGTGCCTGTACCTGCGTGCTTACCTCTGTTATTCTCTGCCTTTCTGTGTGTCTGTCACTATCTGTGTGCCTGTCCCTGTGTGCTTACCTCTGTTTGTCTCTGCATTTCTGTGTGTCTGCCACTGTCTGTGTGTCTGTCTCTTAGTGCTTACCTCTGTTTGTCTCTGCCTTTCTGTGTGTCTGTCACTTTCTATGCGCCCGTTCCTGTGTGCTTCCCTCTGTTTGTCTCTGCCTTTCTGTGTGTCTGTTCTATCTGTGTCCCAGTCCCTGTGTGCTACCCTCTGTTATTCTCTACCTTTCAATGTGTCTGTCACTATCTGTGTGCATGTCCCTGTGTGCTTCCCTCTGTTAATCTCTGCCTTTCTGTGTGTCTGTCACTTTCTGTGTGCCTGTCCCTGTGTGCCTACCTCTGTTTGTTTCTGTCTTTCTGTGTGTCTGTCACTATCTGTGTGCCTGTCCTATGTGCTTCCCTCTGTTTGTCTCTGCCTTTCTGTGTGTCTGTCACTATCTGTGTGCCTGTCCCTGTGTGCTTACCTCTGTTAATCTCTGCCTTTCTGTGTGTCTGTCACTTTCTGTGTGCCTGTCCCTGTGCGCTTACCTCTGTTTGTCTCTGCCTCTCAGTGTGTCTGTCACTATCTGTGTGCCTGTCCCTGTGTGCTTCCCTCTGGTAATCTCTGCCTTTCTGTGTGTCTGTCACTTTCAGTGTGTCTGTCCCTGTGTGCTTACCTCTGTTCATCTCTGCCTTTCTGTGTGCCTGTCACGAACTCTGTGTCTGTCCCTGTGAGCTTCCCTCTGTTAATCACTGCCTTTCTGTGTGTCTGTCACTATCTGGGTGCCTGTCCCTGTGTGCTGCCCTCTGTTTGTCTCTGCCTTTCTGTGTATCCGTCACTATCTGTGCCCCAGTCCCTGTGTGCTTACCTCTGTTATTCTCTGCCTTTCTGTCTGTCTGTCACTATCTGTGTGCCTGTTCATGTATGCTTCCCTCTGTTAATATCTGCCTTTCTGTATGACTGTCACTTTCTGTGTGCCTGTCCCTGTGTGCTTACCTCTGTTAGTCTCTGTCTTTCTGTGTGTCTGTCATTATCTCTGTGCCTGTCCTATGTGCTTCCCTCTGTTTGTCTCTGCATTTTTGTGTGTCTGTCACTACCTGTGTGCCTGTCCCTGTGTGCTTACCTCTGTTAATCTCTGCCTTTCGGTGTGTCTGTCACTTTCATTGTGCCTGTCCCTGCGTGCTTACCTCTGTTTGTCTCTGCCTCTCAGTGTGTCTGTCACTATCTGTGTGCCTGTCCCTGTGTGCTTCCCTCTGTTTGTCTCTGCCTTTCTGTGTGTCTGTCACTATCAGTGTGTCTGTCCCTGTGTGCTTCCCTCTGTTAATCTCTGCCTTTGTGCGTCTGTCACTTTCTGTGTGTCTGTCCCTGTGTGCTTACCTCTGTTCATCTCTGCCTTTCTGTGTGTCTGTCACGAACTCTGTGTCTGTCCCTGTGAGCTTCCCTCTGTTAAACACTGCCTTTCTGTGTGTCTGTCACTATCTGTGTGCCTGTCCCTGTGTGCTGCCCTCTGTTTGTATCTGCCTTTCAGTATGTCTGTCACTAACTGTGTGTCTGTCCCTGTGTGCTTACCTCTGTTAATCTCTGCCTTTCTGTGTGTCTGTCACATTTTGTGTTACTGTCCCTGTGTGCTTACCTCTGTTTGTCGCTGCATTTCTGTGTGTCTGCCAGTGTCTGTGTGCCTGTGTCTGAGTGCTTCCCTCTGTTTTTCTCTGCCTTTCTGTGTGTCTGTCACGATCTGGCTGCCTGTCCCTGTGTGCTTCCCTCTGTTTGTCTCGGCCCTTCTGTGTGCCTGTCTCTGTGTGCTTCTCTCTGTTAATATCTGCCTTTTTTTGTGTGTCTGTCACTAACTGTGTGTCTGTCCCTGTGTGCTTCCCTCTGTTAATGTCTGCCCTTCTGTGTGCCTGTCACTTTCTGTGTGTCTGTCCCTGCGTGCTTACCACTGTTAATCTCTGCATTTCTGTGTGCCTGCCACTATCTGTGTGCCTGTCCCTGTGTGCTTACTTCTGTTTGTCTCTCCCTTTCAGTGTCTGTCACTATCTGTGTGCCTGTACCTGCGTGCTTACCTCTGTTATTCTCTGCCTTTCTGTGTGTCTGTCACTATCTGTGTGCCTGTCCCTGTGTGCTTACCTCTGTTTGTCTCTGCATTTCTGTGTGTCTGCCACTGTCTGTGTGTCTGTCCCTTAGTGCTTCCCTCTGTTTGTCTCTGCCTTTCTGTGTGTCTATCACTTTCTGTGTGCCAGACCCTGTGTGCTTCCCTCTGTTTGTCTCTGCCTTTCTGTGTGTCTGTTCTATCTGTGTCCCAGTCCCTGTGTGCTTACCTCTGTTATTCTCTCCCTTTCTGTGTGTCTGTCACTATCTGTGTTCCTGTCCCTGTGTGCTTCCCTCTGTTAATCTCTGCCTTTCTGTGTGTCTGTCACTATCTGTGTGCCTGTACCTGTGTGCTTCCCTCTGTTTGTCTCTGCCTTTCTGTGTGTCTGTCACTTTCTGTGTGCCTGTCCCTGTGTGCTTACCTCTGTTTGTCTCTCCCTTTCTGTGTGTCTGTCCCTTAGTGCTTCCCTCTGTTTGTCTCTGCCTTTCTGTGTGTCTATCACTTTCTGTGTGCCAGACCCTGTGTGCTTCCCTCTGTTTGTCTCTGCCTTTCTGTGTGTCTGTTCTATCTGTGTCCCAGTCCCTGTGTGCTTCCCTCTGTTAATCTCTGCCTTTCTGTGTGTCTGTCACTTTCTGTGTGCCTGTCCCTGTGTGCTTACCTCTGTTTGTCTCTGCCTTTCTGTGTGTCTGCCACTGTCTGTGTGTCTGTCCCTTAGTGCTTCCCTCTGTTTGTCTCTGCCTTTCTGTGTGTCTGTCACTTTCTGTGTGCCTGTCCCTGTGTGCTTACCTCTGTTTGTCTCTCCCTTTCTGTGTGTCTGTCACTATCTGTGTGCCTGTCCTATGTGCTTCCCTCTGTTTGTCTCTGCCTTTCTGTGTGTCTGTCACTATCTGTGTGCCTGTCCCTGTGCGCTTACCTCTGTTAATCTCTGACTTTCGGTGTCTCTGCCACTTTCATTGTGCCTGTCCCTGCGTGCTTACCTCTGTTTGTCTCTGCCTCTCAGTGTGTCTGTCACTATCTGTGTGCCTGTCCCTGTGTGCTTCCCTCTGTTAATCTCTGCCTTTCTGTGTGCCTGTCGCTTTCTGTGTGTCTGTCCCTGTGTGCTTACCTCTGTTAATCACTGCATTTCTGTGTGCCTGCCACTATCTGTGTGCCTGTCCCTGTGTGCTTACTTCTGTTTGTCCCTCCCTTTCAGTGTCTGTCACTATCTGTGTGCCTGTACCTGTGTGCTTACCTCTGTTTGTCTCTGCATTTCTGTTTGTCTGCCACCGTCTGTGTGTCTGTCCCTTAGTGCTTCCCTCTGTTTGTCTCTGCCTTTCTGTGTGTCTGTTCTATCTGTGTCCCAGTCCCTGTGTGCTTCCCTCTGTTAATCTCTGCCTTTCTGTGTGTCTGTCACTATATGTGTGCCTGTCCCTGTGTGCTTACCTCTGGTTGTCTCTGCAATTCTGTTTGTCTGCCACCGTCTGTGTGTCTGTCCCTTAGTGCTTCCCTCTGTTTGTCTCTGCCTTTCTGTGTGTCTGTCACTTTCTGTGTGCCAGTCACTGTGTGCTTCCCTCTGTTTGTCTCTGCCTTTCTGTGTGTCTGTCACTATCTGTGTCCCAGTCCCTGTGTGCTTCCCTCTGTTAATCTCTGACTTTCTGTGTGTCTGTCACTATCTGTGTGTCTGTCCCTGTGTGCTTCCCTCTGTTAATATCTGCCTTTCTGTGTGTCTGTCACTATCTGTGTGCCTGTTCATGTGTGCTTCCCTCTGTTAATATCTGCCTTTCTGTGTGACTGTCACTTTCTGTGTGCCTGTCCCTGTGTGCTTACCTCTGTTTGTCTCTGTCTTTCTGTGTGTCTGTCACTATCTGTGTGCCTGTCCTATGTGCTTCTCTCTGTTTGTCTCTGCCTTTCTGTGTGTCTGTCACTATCTGTGTGCCTGTCCCTGTGTGCTTACCTCTGTTAATCTCTGCCTTTCGGTGTGTCTGTCACTTTCATTGTGCCAGTCCCTGTGTGCCTACCGCTGTTTGTCTCTGCCTCTCAGTGTGTCTGTCACTATCTGTGTGCCTGTCCATGTGTGCTTCCCTCTGTTTGTCTCTGCCTTTCTGTGTGTCTGTTCTATCTGTGTCCCAGTCCCTGTGTGCTTCCCTCTGTTATTCTCTACCTTTCTGTGTGTCTGTCACTATCTGTGTGCCTGTTCATGTGTGCTTCCCTCTGTTTGTCTCTGCCTTTCTGTGTGTCTGTTCTATCTGTGTCCCAGTCCCTGTGTGCTTCCCTCTGTTATTCTCTGCCTTTCTGTGTGTCTGTCACTATCTGTGTGCCTGTCCCTGTGTGCTTCCCTCTGTTAATATCTGCCTTTCTGTGTGACTGTCACTTTCTGTGTGCCTGACCCTGTGTGCTTACCTCTGTTTGTCTCTGTCTTTCTGTGTGTCTGTCACTATCTGTGTGCCTGTCCTATGTGCTTCTCTCTGTTTGTCTCTGCCTTTCTGTGTGTCTGTCAGTATCTGTGTGCCTGTCCCTGTGTGCTTACCTCTGTTAATCTCTGCCTTTCGGTGTGTCTGTCACTTTCATTGTGCCAGTCCCTGCGTGCTTACCTCTGTTTGTCTCTGCCTCTCAGTGTGTCTGTCACTATCTGTGTGCCTGTCCCTGTGTGCTTCCCTCTGTTTGTCTCTGCCTTTCTGTGTGTCTGTTCTATCTGTGTCCCAGTCCCTGTGTGCTTCCCTCTGTTATTCTCTACCTTTCTGTGTGTCTGTCACTATCTGTGTGCATGTCCCTGTGTGCTTACCTCTGTTAATCTCTGCCTCTCTGTGTGTCTGTCACTATCTGTGTGCCTGTCCCTGTGTGCTTCCCTCTGTTAATCTCTGCCTTTCTGTGTGTCTGTCACTTTCTGTGTGCCTGTCCCTGTGTGCTTACCTCTGTTTGTCTCTGCCTTTCTGTGTGTCTGTCACTATCTGTGTGCCTGTCCTATGTGCTTCCCTCTGTTTGTCTCTGCCTTTCTGTGTGTCTGTCACTATCTGTGTGCCTGTCCCTCTGTGCTTACCTCTGTTAATCTCTGCCTTTCGTTGTGTCTGTCACTTTCATTGTGCCGGTCCCTGCGTGCTTACCTCTGTTTGTCTCTGCCTCTCAGTGTGTCTGTCACTGTCTGTGTGCCTGTCCCTGTGTGCTTCCCTCTGTTTGTCTCTGCCTTTCTGTGTGTCTGTCACTATCTGTGTGCCTGTCCCTGTGTGCTTCCCTCTGTTAATCTCTGCCTTTGTGCGTCTGTCACTTTCTGTGTGTCTGTCCCTGTGTGCTTACCTCTGTTAATCTCTGCCTTTCTGTGTGTCTGTCACTAAATGTGTGTCTGTCCCTGTGTGCTTCCCTCTATTAGTCTCTGCCTTTCTGTGTGCCTGTCACTTTCTGTGTGTCTGTCCCTGTGTATGTACCTCTGTTAATCTCTGCATTTCTGTGTGCCTGCCACTATCTCTGTGCCTGTCCCTGTGTGCTTACTTCTCTTTGTCTCTCACTTACAGTGTGTCTGTCACTATCTGTGTCCCTGTACCTGTGTGCTTACCTCTGTTTGTCTCTGCCTTTCTGTGTGTCTGTTCTATCTGTGTCCCAGTCCCTGTGTGCTTCCCTCTGTTATTCTCTACCTTTCTGTGTGTCTGTCACTATCTGTGTGCATGTCCCTGTGTGCTTACCTCTGTTAATCTCTGCCTCTCAGTGTGTCTGTCACTGTCTGTGTGCCTGTCCCTGTGTGCTTCCCTCTGTTTGTCTCTGCCTTTCTGTGTGTCTGTCACTATCTGTGTGCATGTCCCTGTGTGCTTACCTCTGTTAATCTCTGCCTCTCAGTGTGTCTGTCACTGTCTGTGTGCCTGTCCCTGTGTGCTTCCCTCTGTTTGTCTCTGCCTTTCTGTGTGTCTGTCACTATCTGTGTGCCTGTCCCTGTGTGCTTCCCTCTGTTAATCTCTGCCTTTGTGCGTCTGTCACTTTCTGTGTGTCTGTCCCTGTGTGCTTACCTCTGTTAATCTCTGCCTTTCTGTGTGTCTGTCACTAAATGTGTGTCTGTCCCTGTGTGCTTCCCTCTATTAGTCTCTGCCTTTCTGTGTGCCTGTCACTTTCTGTGTGTCTGTCCCTGTGTATGTACCTCTGTTAATCTCTGCATTTCTGTGTGCCTGCCACTATCTCTGTGCCTGTCCCTGTGTGCTTACTTCTCTTTGTCTCTCACTTACAGTGTGTCTGTCACTATCTGTGTGCCTGTACCTGTGTGCTTACCTCTGTTAATCACGGCCTTTCTGTGTGTCTGTTACTCACTGTGTCTCTGCCCCTGTCTGCTTACCTCTGTTAATCTCTGCCTTTCTGTGTGTCTGTCACTAAATGTGTGTCTGTCCCTGTGTGCTTCCCTCTATTCGTCTCTGCCCTTCTGTGTGTCTGCCACTATCTGTGTGTCAATCCCTGTGTGCTTACTTCTGTTTCTCTCTCCCTTTCTGTGTCTGTCACTAACTGTGAGTCTGTCCCTGTCTGCTTCCCTCTGTTAATCTCTGCCTGTCTGTGTGTCTGTCACGAACTCTGCGTCTGTCCCTGTGAGCTTCCCTCTGTTAATCACTGCCTTTCTGTGTGTCTGTCACTATCTGTGTGCCTGTCCCTGTGTACTGCCCTCTGTTAATGTCTGCCGTTCTGTGTGCCTGTCACTTTCTGTGTGTCTGTCCCTGTGTGCTTACCACTGTTAATCTCTGCATTTCTGTGTGCCTGCCACTATCTGTGTGCCTGTCCCTGTGTGCTTACTTCTGTTTGTCTCTCCCTTTCAGTGTCTGTCACTATCTGTGTGCCTGTACCTGTGTGCTTACCTCTGTTATTCTCTGCCTTTCTGTGTGTCTGTCACTATCTGTGTGCCTGTCCCTGTGTGCTTACCTCTGTTTGTCTCTGCATTTCTGTGTGTCTGTCACTGTCTGCGTGTCTGTCCCTTAGTGCTTCCCTCTGTTTGTCTCTGCCTTTCTGTGTGTCTGTCACTTTCTGTGCGCCCGTCCCTGTGTGCTGCCCTCTGTTTGTCTCTGCCTTTCTGTGTGTCTGTTCTATCTGTGTCCCAGTCCCTGTGTGCTTCCCTCTGTTTGTCTCTGCCTCTCAGTGTGTCTGTCACTATCTGTGTGCCTGTCCCTGTGTGCTTCCCTCTGTTTGTCTCTGCCTTTCTGTGTGTCTGCTCTATCTGTGTCCCAGTCCCTGTGTGCTTCCCTCTGTTATTCTCTACCTTTCTGCGTGTCTGTCACTATCTGTGTGCATGTCCCTGTGTGCTTCCCTCTGTTAATCTCTGCCTTTCTGTGTGTCTGTCACTTTCTGTGTGCCTGTCCCTGTGTGCTTACCTCTGTTTGTCTCTGCCTTTCTGTGTGCCTGTAACTATCTGTGTGCCTGTCCTATGTGCTTCCCTCTGTTTGTCTCTGCCTTTCTGTGTGTCTGTCACTTTCTGTGTGCCTGTCCCTGTGTGCTTACCTCTGTTAATCTCTGCCTTTCGGTGTGTCTGTCACTTTCATTGTGCCTGTCCCTGCGTGCTTACCTCTGTGTGTCTCTGCCTCTCAGTGTGTCTGTCACTATCTGTGTGCCTGTCCCTGTGTGCTTCCCTCTGTTTGTCTCTGCCTTTCTGTGTGTCTGTCACTATCTGTGTTCCTGTCCCTGTGTGCTTCCCTCTGTTAATCTCTGCCTTTCTGTGTGTCTGTCGCTTTCTGTGTGTCTGTCCCTGTGTGTTTACCTCTGTTAATCTCTGCCTTTCAGTGTGTCTGTCACTATCTGTGTGTCTGTCCATGTGTGCTTACGTCTGTTAATCTCTGCCATTCTGTGTGTCTGTCACTATCTGTGTGCCTGTCCCTGTGTGCTTACCTCTGTTTGTCTCTGCCTTTCTGTGTGTCTGTCACTATCTGTGTGCCTGTCCTATGTGCTTCCCTCTGTTTGTCTCTGCCTTTCTGTGTGTCTGTCACTATCTGTGTGCCTGTCCCTGTGTGCTTACCTCTGTTAATCTCTGCCTTTCGGTGTGTCTGTCACTTTCATTGTGCCAGTCCCTGCGTGCTTACCTCTGTTTGTCTCTGCCTCTCAGTGTGTCTGTCACTATCTGTGTGCCTGTCCCTGTGTGCTTCCCTCTGTTTGTCTCTGCCTTTCTGTGTGTCTGTCACTATCAGTGTGTCTGTCCCTGTGTGCTTACCTCTGTTAATCTCTGCCTTTCTGTGTGTCTGTCACTAAATGTGTGTCTGTCCCTGTGTGCTTGCCTCTATTAGTCTCTGCCTTTCTGTGTGCCTGTCACTTTCTGTGTGTCTGTCCCTGTGTGCTTACTTCTCTTTGTCTCTCACTTACAGTGTGTCTGTCACTATCTGTGTGCCTGTACCGGTGTGATTACCTCTGTTAATCTCTGCCTTTCTGTGTGTCTGTTACTCACTGTGTCTCTGCCCCTGTCTGCTTACCTCTGTTAATCTCTGCCTTTCTGTGTGTCTGTCACTAAATGTGTGTCTGTCCCTGTGTGCTTCCCTCTATTCGTCTCTGCCCTTCTGTGTGTCTGCCACTATCTGTGTGTCTGTCCCTGTGTGCTTACTTCTGTTTCTCTCTCCCTTTCTGTGTCTGTCACTAACTGTGTGTCTGTCCCTGTCTGCTTCCCTCTGTTAATCTCTGCCTGTCTGTGTGTCTGTCACGAACTCTGTGTCTGTCCCTGTGAGCTTCCCTCTGTTAATCACTGCCTTTCTGTGTGTCTGTCACTATCTGTGTGCCTGTCCCTGTGTGCTTCCCTCTGTTTGTCTCTGCCTTTCAGTATGTCTGTCACTAACTGTGTGTCTGTCCCTGTGTGCTTACCTCTGTTAATCTCTGCCTTTCTGTGTGTCTGTCACTTTCTGTGTGACTATCCCTGTGTGCTTACCTCTGTTTGTCTCTGCCTTTCAGTATGTCTGTCACTAACTGTGTGTCTGTCCCTGTGTGCTTACCTCTGTTAATCTCTGCCTTTCTGTGTGTCTGTCACTTTCTGTGTGACTATCCCTGTGTGCTTACCTCTGTTTGTCTCTGCCTTTCTGTGTGCCTGTCACTATCTGTGTGCCTGTCTCTGAGTGCTTCCCTCTGTTAATCTCTGCCTTTCTGTGTGTCTGTCACGATCTGGCTGCCTGTCCCTGTGTGCTTCCCTCAGTTTGTCTCGGCCCTTCTGTGTGCCTGTCTCTGTGTGCTTTCCTCTGTTAATATCTGCCTTTTATTGTGTGTCTGTCACTAACTGTCTGTCTGTCCCTGTGTGCTTCCCTCTGTTAATGTCTGCCGTTCTGTGTGCCTGTCACTTTCTGTGTGTCTGTCCCTGTGTGTTTACCACTGTTAATCTCTGCATTTCTGTGTGCCTGCCACTATAGAACATAGAACATAGAACAATACAGCGCAGTACAGACCCTTCGGCCCACGATGTTGCACCGAAACTAAAGCCATCCAACCTACACTATGCCATTATCATCCATATGTTTATCCAATAAACTTTTAAATGCCCTCAATGTTGGCGAGTTCACCACTGTAGCAGGTAGGACATTCCACGGCCTCACTACTCTTTGCGTAAAGAACCTACCTCTGACCTCTGTCCTATATCTATTACCCCTTAGTTTAAAGTTATGTCCCCTCGTGCCAGCCATATCCATCCGCGGGAGAAGGCTCTCACTGTCCACCCTATCCAACCCTCTGATCATTTTGTATGCCTCTATTAAGTCTCCTCTTAACCTCCTTCTCTCCAACGAAAACAACCTCAAGTCCATCAGCCTTTCCTCATAAGATTTTCCCTCCATACCAGGCAACATCCTGGTAAATCTCCTCTGCACCCGCTCCAAAGCCTCCACGTCCTTCCTATAATGCGGTGACCAGAACTGTACGCAATACTCCAAATGCGGCCGTACCAGAGTTCTGTACAGCTGCAACATGACCTCCCGACTCCGGAACTCAATCCCTCTACCAATAAAGGCCAACACTCCATCGGCCTTCTTCACAACCCTATCAACCTGGGTGGCAACTTTCAGGGATCTATGTACATGGACACCTAGATCCCTCTGCTCATCCACACTTTCAAGAACTTTACCATTAGCCAAATATTCCGCATTCCTGTTATTCCTTCCAAAGTGAATCACCTCACACTTCTCTACATTAAACTCCATTTGCCACCTCTCGGCCCAGCTCTGCAGCTTATCTATATCCCTCTGTAATCTTCTACATCCTTCCACACTATCGACAACACCACCGACTTTAGTATCGTCTGCAAATTTACTCACCCACCCTTCTGCGCCTTCCTCTAGGTCATTGATAAAAATGACAAACAGCAACGGCCCCAGAACAGATCCTTGTGGTACTCCACTTGTGACTGTACTCCATTCTGAACATTTCCCATCAACCACCACCCTCTGTCTTCTTTCAGCTAGCCAATTTCTGATCCACATCTCTAAATCATCCTCAATCCCCAGCCTCCGTATTTTTTGCAATAGCCTACCGTGGGGAACCATATCAAACGCTTTGCTGAAATCCATATACACCACATCAACTGCTCTACCCTCGTCTACCTGTTCAGTCACCTTCTCAAAGAACTCAATAAGGTTTGTGAGGCATGACCTACCCTTCACAAAGCCATGCTGACTATCCCTGATCATATTATTCCTATCTAGATGATTATAAATCTTGTCTCTTATAATCCCCTCCAAGACTTTACCCACTACAGACGTGAGGCTCACCGGCCTATAGTTGCCGGGGTTGTCTCTGCTCTCCTTTTTGAACAAAGGGACCACATTTGCTGTCCTCCAGTCCTCTGGCACTATTCCTGTAGCCAATGATGACATAAAAATCAAAGCCAAAGGTCCAGCAATCTCTTCTCTGGCCTCCCATAGAATCCTAGGATAAATCCCATCAGGTCCCGGGGACTTATCTATTTTCAGCCTGTCCAGAATTGCCAACACCTCTTCCCTACGTACCTCAATGCCATCTATTCTATTAGCCTGGGGCTCAGCATTCTCCTCCACAACATTATCTTTTTCCTGAGTGAATACTGACGAAACATATTCTTTTAGCATCTCGCCTATCTCTTCTGACTCCACACACAATTTCCCATCCCTGTCCTTGACTGGTCCTACTCTTTCCCTAGTCATTCGCTTATTCCTGACATACCTATAGAAAGCTTTTGGGTTTTCCTTGATCCTTCCTGCCAAATACTTCTCATGTCCCCTCCTTGCTCGTCTTAGCTCTCTCTTTAGATCCTTCCTCGCTACCTTGTAACTATCCATCGCCCCAACCGAAACTTCACACTTCATCTTCACATAGGCCTCCTTCTTCCTCTTAACAAGAGATTCCACTTCCTTGGTAAACCACGGTTCCCTCGCTCTTCCTCCCTGTCTGACCGGTACATACTTATCAAGAACACGCAGTAGCTGATCCTTGAACAAGCCCCACTTATCCAGTGTGCCCAACACTTGCAGCCTACTTCTCCACCTTATCCCCCCCCAAGTCACGTCTAATGGCATCATAATTGCCCTTCCCCCAGCTATAACTCTTGCCCTGCGGTGTATACTTATCCCTTTCCATCATTAACGTAAACGTCACCGAATTGTGGTCACTGTCCCCAAAGTGCTCTCCTACCTCCAAATCCAACACCTGGCCTGGTTCATTACCCAAAACCAAATCCAACGTGGCCTCGCCTCTTGTTGGCCTGTCAACATATTGTTTCAGGAAACATTCCTGCACACACTGTACAAAAAACGACCCATCTATTGTACTCGAACTATATCTTTTCCAGTCAATATTTGGAAAGTTAAAATCTCCCATAATAACTACCCTGTTACTTTCGCTCATATCCAGAATCATCTTCGCCATCCTTTCCTCTACATCCCTAGAACTATTAGGAGGCCTATAAAAAACTCCCAACAGGGTGACCTCTCCTTTCCTGTTTCTAACTTCAGCCCATACTACCTCGGCAGAAGAGTCCCAATCTAGCATCCTCTCCGCCACCGTAATACTGCTCTTGACTAGCAGCGCCACACCTCCCCCTCTTTTGCCTCCTTCTCTGAGCTTACTAAAACACCTAAACCCCGGAACCTGCAACATCCATTCCTGTCCCTGCTCTATCCATGTCTCCGAAATGGCCACAACATCGAAGTCCCAGGTACCAACCCACGCTGCCAGTTCCCCTACCTTGTTTCGTGTACTCCTGGCATTGAAGTAGACACACTTCAAACCACCTACCTGAACACTGGCCCCCTCCTGCGATGTCAAATCTGTGCTCCTGACCTCTATACTCTCATTCTCCCTTACCCTAAAACTACAATCCAGGTTCCCATGCCCCTGCTGCATTAGTTTAAACCCCCCCAAAGAGCACTAACAAATCTCCCCCCCCAGGTTATTTGTGCCCCTCAGGTTCAGATGTAGACCATCCTGTCTGTAGAGGTCCCAACTTCCACAGAAAGAGCCCCAGTTATCCAAAAATCTGAATCCCTCCCGCCTGCACCATCCCTGTAGCCACGTGTTTAAATGCTCTCTCTCCTTATTCCTCATCTCACTATCACGTGGCACGGGCAACAACCCAGAAATAACAACTCTGTTTGTTCTAGTTCTGAGCTTCCATCCTAGCTCCCTGAAAGCCTGCCTGACATCCTTGTCCCCTTTCCTACCTATGTCGTTGGTGCCAATGTGGACCACGACTTGGGGCTGCTCCCCCTCCCCCCCCCAAAGGACCCGGAAAACACGATCCGAGACATCACGTACCCTTGCACCTGGGAGACAACATACCAAACGTGAGTCTCTCACGCTCCCACAAAATCTCCTATCTGTGCCCCTGACTATAGAGTCCCCAATTACTAATGCTCTGCTCCTCTCCCCCCTTCCCTTCTGAGCAACAGGGACAGACTCCGTGCCAGAGGCCCGCATCCCATGGCTTACCCCTGGTAAGTCGTCCCCCCCACAAGTATCCAAAGCGGTATACTTGTTTCTCAGGGGAACGACCGCAGGGGATCCCTGCACTGACTGTTTTTTCCCAGTCCCTCTTACAGTTACCCACCTATCTCCAATCTTTGGTGTAACTAATTCCCTGAAGCTGCTATCTATGACCCCTTCTGCCTCCCGAATGATCCGAAGTTCTTCCAACTCCAGCTCCAGTTCCCTAACTCGGTCTTGGAGGAGCTGGAGATGGCAGCACTTCCTGCAGGTAAAATCAGCAGGGACACTAACTGCATCCCTCACCTCAAACATCCTGCAGGAGGAACATTGCACTCCCTTCCCTGCCATTCCTCTAACTTTCTACCAAGATCTGGCTAAAAAATAATAATAATATAATAAAATATGGTACTTACACACTATCTGTGTGCCTGTCCCTGTGTGCTTACTTCTGTTTGTCTCTCCCTTTCAGTGTCTGTCACTATCCGTGTGCCTGTACCTGTGTGCTTACCTCTGTTAATCTCTGCCTTTCTGTGTGTCTGTCACTATCTGTGTGCCTGTACCTGTGTGCTTCCCTCTGTTATTCTCTACCTTTCTGTGTGTCTGTCACTATCTGTGTGCATGTCCCTGTGTGCTTCCCTCTGTTAATCTCTGCCTTTCTGTGTGTCTGTCACTTTCTGTGTGCCTGTCCCTGTGTGCTTACCTCTGTTTGTCTCTGCCTTTCTGTGTGTCTGTCACTTTCTGTGTGCCTGCCCCTGTGTGCTTACCTCTGTTTGTCTCTGCCTTTCTGTGTGTCTGTCACTATCTGTGTGCCTGTCCTATGTGCTTCCCTCTGTTTGTCTCTGCCTTTCTGTGTGTCTGTCACTATCTGTGTGCCTGTCCCTGTGCGCTTACCTCTGTTAATCTCTGCCTTTCGGTGTGTCTGTCACTTTCATTGTGCCTGTCCCTGCGTGCCTACCGCTGTTTGTCTCTGCCTCTCAGTGTGTCTGTCACTATCTGTGTGCCTGTCCTATGTGCTTCCCTCTGTTTGTCTCTGCCTTTCTGTGTGTCTGTCACTATCTGTGTGCATGTCCCTGTGTGCTTCCCTCTGTTATTCTCTACCTTTCTGTGTGTCTGTCACTATCTGTGTGCCTTTCCCTGTGTGCTTACCTCTGTTAATCTCTGCCTTTCAGTGTGTCTGTCACTATCTGTGTGTCTGTCCATGTGTGCTTACGTCTGTTAATCTCTGCCTTTCTGTGTGTCTGTCACTTTCTGTGTGCCAGTCCCTGTGTGCTTACCTCTGTTAATCTCTGCCTTTCTGTGTGTCTGTCACTATCTGTGTTCCTGTCCCTGTGTGCTTCCCTCTGTTAATCTCTGCCTTTCTGTGTGTCTGTCACATTCTGTGTGCCTTTCCCTGTGTGCTTACCTCTGTTAATCTCTGCCTTTCAGTGTGTCTGTCACTATCTGTGTGTCTGTCCATGTGTGCTTACGTCTGTTAATCTCTGCCTTTCTGTGTGTCTGTCACTTTCTGTGTGCCTGTATCTGTGTGCTTACCTCTGTTTGTCTCTGCATTTCTGTGTGTCTGCCACTGTTGTGTGTCTGTCTCTGTGTGCTTACCTCTGTTTGTCTCTGCCTTTCTGTGTGTCTGTCACTTTCTGTGTGCCTGTCAGGGTGTGAACAAAGAACAAAGAACAAAGAAATGTACAGCACAGTAACAGGCCCTTCGGCCCTCCAAGCCGATGCCGACCATGCTGACCCACTAAACTACAATCTTCTGCACTTCCTTGGTCCGTATCCCTCTATTCCCATCCTATTCATGTATTTGTCAAGGTGCCCCTTAAATGTCACTATCGTCCCTGCTTCCACCACCTCCTACGGTAGCGAGTTCCAGGCACCTACTACCCTCTGCGTAAAAAACTTGCCTCGTACTTCTACTCTAAACCTTGCCCCTCTCACCTTAAACCTATGCCCCCTAGTAATTGACCCCTCTACCCTTGGTAAAAGCCTCTGACTATCCACTCTGTCTATGCCCCTCATAATGTTGTAGACCTCTATCAGGTCACCCCTCAACCTCCTTCGTTCCAGTGAGAACAAACCGAGTTTATTCAACCGCTCCTTATAGCTAATGCCCTCCATACCAGGCAACATTCTGGTAAATCTCTTCTGCACCCTCTCTAAAGCCTCCACATCCTTCTGGTAGGGTGGCGACCAGAACTGAACACTATACTCCAAGTGTGGCCTTATTAAGGTTCTTTCAGCTGCATCATGACTTGCCAATTCTTATACTCAATGCCCCGGCCAATGAAGGCAAGCATGCCGTATGCCTTCTTGACTACCTTCTCCACCTGTGTTGCCCCTTTCAACGACCTCTGGACCTGTACTCCTAGATCTCTTTGACTTTCAATACTCTTGTGGGTTCTACCATTCACTGTATATTCCCTATCTGCATTAGACCTTCCAAAATGCATTACCTCACATTTGTCCGGATTAAACTCCATCTGCCATCTCTCCGCCCAAGTCTCCAAACAATCTAAATCCTGATGCATCCTCTGACAGTTCTCATCGCTATCCGCAATTCCATCAACCTTTGCGTCGTCTGCAAACTTACCAATCAGACCAGTTACATTTTCCTCCAAATCATTTATATATACTACAAAGAGCAAAGGTCCAGCACTGATCCCTGTGGAACACCACTGGTCACAGCCCTCCAATTCGAAAAGCATCCTTCCATTGCTACTCTCTGCCTTCTATGACCGAGCCAGTTCTGTATCCACCTTGCCAGTCTACCCCTGATCCCGTGTGACTTCACCTTTTGTACTCGTCTACCATGAGGGACCTTGTCAAAGGCCTTACTGAAGTCCATATAGACAACATCCAGTGCCCTACCTGCATCCGTCATCTTAGTGACCTCCTCGAAAAACTCTATCAAGTTTGTGTGACACGACCTCCCCTTCACAAAACCATGCTGCCTCTCACTAATACGTCCATTTGCTTCCAAATGGGAGTAGATTCTGTCTCGAAGAATTCTCTCCATTAATTTCCCTACCACTGAAGTAAGGCTCACCGGCCTGTAGTTCCCTGGATTATCCTTGCTACCCTTCTTAAACAAAGGAACAACATTGGCTATTCTCCAGTCCTCTGGGTCATCCCCTGAAGGCAGTGAGGATCCAAAGATTTCTGTCAAGGCCTCAGCAATTTCCTCTCCAGCCTCCTTCAGTATTCTGGGGTAGATCCCATCAAGCCCTGGGGACTTATCTACCTTAATATTTTTTAAGACACCCAACACCTCGTCTTTCTGGATCTCAATGTGACCCAGGCTATCTACACATCCTTCTCCAGACTCAACATCTACCAATTTCTTCTCTTTGGTGAATACTGATGCAAAGTATTCATTTAGTACCTCGCCCATTTCCTCTGGCTCCACACATATATTCCCTTGCATATCCTTCTGTGGGCCAACCCTTTACCTGGCTACCCATTTGCTTTTTATGTACATGTAAAAAGCCTTGGGATTTTCCTTAACCCTATTTGCCAATTCCCTCTGTTTGTCTCTGCCTTTCTGTGTGTTTGTCACTAACTGTGTGTCTGTCGCTGTGTGCTTCCCTCTGTTAATCGCTGCCTTTCTGTGTGTCTGTCACTATCTGTGTGCCTGTCCCTGTGTGCTTCCCTCTGTTAATCTCTGCCTTTCTGTGTGTCTGTCACTTTCTGTGTGCCTGTCCCTGTTTGCTTACCTCTGTTTGTCTCTGCCTTTCTGTGTGTCTGTCACTTTCTGTGTGCCTGTCCCTGTGTGCTTATCTCTGTTTGTCTCTGCCTTTCTGTGTACCTGTCACTTTCTGTGTGCCTGTCCCTGTGTGCTTATCTCTGTTTGTCTCTGCCTTTCTGTGTACCTGTCACTATCTGTGTGCCTGTCCCTGTGTGCTTACCACTGTTTGTCTCTGCCTTTCTGTGTGTCTGTCACTGTCTGTGTGCCTGTCCCTGTGTGCTTCCCTCTGTTTGTCTCTACCTTTTTGTGTGTCTGTCACTATCTGTGTGCCTGTCCCTGGCACGATATGGATCCATACGTAATGTGTTCACTAAAAAACATTAATCTCCGCCGTCTGTACAGATTATTCACTTAGTTAAATCCAGGAGATGAAGCAGAACGTGCCGTTTAAATAATAAGAACCGAATATTGTTTCAATTTTCGGAATCTGGAATTAGTTTATGCACTGTCCGAAACGCAACATGAAATACATAAATGAAGAAACAGAAATATTAGTGGATAGAACATTTTAAATTCCGCCTGGTTGTATTTTAGTGACAGTCAGCGTTTGTAACGGAAACCAGTGGTTTCAGATCAGGGACAGAGCGCCTCATACAAAATAAACTTAACCGTTGAGAGTCTAAGCAATGGGCCATAGGAAGTCTTGTTTACTGACCCTGTTGAGCAATGCTTGGTGAAAATCTCTGTCAAATTTTTCGAAAAGATGAAACAGATAATTCTTGAATAAATGGGCGTCATAAATGTCGGATTGATAGACTGAACGCCCTGCACTTATTTATCCAGACTGATCCATACCTCCACGAATCCAATTATGTTTAACATATTTCAATATTAATTAACTCTTAAATGTTCCACACATATCGCAGAATATGTTAACATGCGGATTTATTGCACTGTGCCGACGTGCTGGGGATTTTAGCGCCATGAAACTGAATAAAAAACATGGCAATATTATTCGACAAGGGGTTTAAGAGGAAATGAAAAGCTAAAGTAAGCATTCGTCACTTGGGGTAGCAGACAGAGAGAGAGAGAGAGCGAGACAGACAGACAGACAGTTGGATACAGAATAACTGAGAGAGAGAAAGACAGAGTCAAACTTTGGAAGACCCCCACATGTCAGATGCACCTACTTGTGACAATAAAGTTTGTTATTATGACAGCTGTCACCCATCTGTACCGGGGGGGGGGGGGGTGACCAGGTGTCTAGAACACCTCTTTGTGATGCGTTTCGTCACCTGAATGCTCCTCAATTGATCCAACTTCTGCTTCAAGATTGAAGCGATCTGTGAGGATCTGCAATTGGGTATAAATACTGCAGATACACTTGATTTTAACGCTTGAACTGTCAAGGATTTCCCACATCTCACAGGAAAAGCATTTTAGCCCGCTTACTGACATTTCTAGCAGTAAGTAATCAATAAAAAAATAAGTACTCATTATATTCTTGTTTTTAATAAATTTAGAGTACCCAATAATTTTGTTCCAATTAAGGTGCAATTTAGTATGGCCAATCCACCTGCCCTGCACATTTTCGGGTTGTGGGGGTGCAACGAACGTAAACACGGGGAGAATGAAACTCCGCACGGACAGTGACCCAGAGCCGGGATCGAACCTTGGACCTCGGCGCTATGAGGCAGCACTCCTAACCACTGTACCACCGTGCTGCCCAACTTACTTATTACGTTGTTATTAAATTAAGTTACAATTGCCTATATGGTCCCTGGTGCTTGATTTCTACCATAAATATTGATTGATAAATACAATAAACTCCACCCTCCAGTCTGTCGAGGTCAGGTCACAACTTCTCATCTCGGGTGGGCCCTTGTAAGTGATTTGTTTAGCCGCGAAATTTGCCGTAACCGGAATAAGTCTACGCCCTCCGGTTTAGTTGCTCCTCTTCAGAAGCAAGTAGCCCTGATGTTGACTTTATTTCGATGTGGAAATTGAAGTGTATTAGGTTACTAACCTTGAATATATTTTGGAAGCTTTAGATAGTGCGATCAAGTTGTGTTTTTCAGTAATTTACAAACTGTATTAGTTGTCAATTGCAAAGAGGTTTCCTTAATATGAGTATGGTTAATTATGAGTTTAGATTAAAGTTTGTGTACCATAAAATACACCTATTGAGCAGTATTAGTAACCTTGGATGACTTGTCTGCGCTCATAGTCCCACAAATTGCTAATTCCAAATTGTTGGCAGCCTATAGACTAGGTACCTATCATCTGACCCTGAGATCAGTGTTCCCATACATGAAGCTTTAAAGTGGCAAGTAAAAGCGAATGAATATGTCAAAAAGTAATTTAAAACAATATAATAAATCCACTTTTTAAAAAGAAAAGCAGATTATTGGGAATTATAGGAATCTCACGGTGGATTGTCGGTGTCGATGATTGACTTTGTCCCCCTTGTGGGGGAGTCGAACTCAAAAGGCACTAATATCTGACTAAGACATCTCTCATTTTATACAGACATGGGGAGGTATTTATTCTTTCAGAGGGCAGTGAATCTGTGGAATTATTTACCGCCGATGTGTCCAACGGTTGGGTCGTGATAAACATTCAGTGTTTAGATAGACAGATTTTTAATCAGTAATGGAATCGAGAGCTATGCGGAAAGAGCGGGAAGCGTGGTGTTGAGGATTATCACGTCAGCTCGGTCATGATCTAATTGAATGGCTCGATTAGCCGAATGGCCTACACCCGACCCTGTGGTCTTACCATAGAAATCATAGAATGTAAAGTGCAGGAGATGGCCAATCGACCCATCGAGTCTCCACCGGCCCTCGGGTAAGGGTACCCCACTTAAACCCACGCCTCCACCCTATGTCCGTAACCCATATCACCTTTTTGGACACTAAGGACAATTTATCTTGGCCGATCCGCCTCACCTGCACATCTTTGGACAGTGGGAGGAAACCGGAGCACCCGGAGGAAACCCACGCAGTCACGGGGAGAACGTGCAGACCCGGCACAGACAGTGACCCAGCGGGGAATCGAACCTGGGACCCTGGAGCTGTGAAGCCACAGTGCTACCCACTGTGCTACCGTACTGCGCGTTATGAAAGAATAAATTCTGGAAAAAAAATTGACCGTCCGAGCAGTCACTTTTTTTGCGTCGAATTATGAAGGAACCACTTTCGGATGAGTCGGACAGTATCATAAAGGGTTACAGGCAGACTGCTCGATACTTCTGCCCGAGGACAGGGGCTTTATTGGGTGGGGAGATATGACAATTTGAGGGCTTTCTCCTTGGTGCACAGCAAGATTAATTGGCGGTTATAGATGTTTGGTAAATAACCAGAGCTGTTGATTGGCTGAAGGAGCAGTGGTTATTTGCACTGGCATGTCATTGATAATCAGATAATTCTGATTGAAGTCTATTGAGAAAACAAGCGGGAGGTGGAGCGATTTGAGAACAGGATTGTATTCAGATATGTTTCCAAAGTTCTGAATGAGCTGGTGTGGGATATGACGTCATGTCCCTCTGACTATCCTATATCAGCCCGGTCTATTGGGAGTGGGCGTTCACGCGGAGGTATGTGAGGGACCACATCTTACACATGGATGGACCACGAGAAATAGCGCCAAAGGTTAAAGACAGGGGATTACCGTGCAATGACAAGTTATACCATGCATCGTTTTGTGGGGAAGCGATCTTAGCATGAACATTTCAATATATGCTACTGACCCTTTCTGTGTGTCTGTCTCAGTCTGTGACTCTGTGTTTGTCTATGTGGTGGTGTTTGTGCAGTGTGTCCAGGAAGCTTTTCTAACACAGTATGTAGATTGTCCGACCAGAGGAGGGGCAATATTAGATTTAGTACTTGGTAATGAACCAGGGCAAGTGATAGATTTCTTTGTGGGGGAGCATTTTGGAGAGAGTGACCACAATTCTGTGACTTTCACTTTAGTAATGGAGATGGATAGGTGCGTGCAACAGGGCAAGGTTTTCAATTGGGGGAAGGGTAAATACGACGTTGTCAGACAAGAATTGAAGTGCGTAAGTTCGGAACATAGGCTGGCAGGGAAGGACACAAGTGAAATGTGGAACTTGTTCGAGAAACAGGTACTACGTGTCCTTGATATGCATGTCCCTGTCAGGCAGAGAAGAGATGGTCAAGTGACGGAACCATGGTTGACAAGAGAGGTTGAATGTCTTGTTAAGAGGAAAAAGGAGACTTATGTAAGGCTGAGGAAACACGGTTCAGACAGGGCGTTGGAGGGATACACGATAGCCAGGAGGGAACTGAAGAAAGGGATTAGGAGAGCTAAGAGAGGGCATGAACAATCTTTGGCGGGTAGGATCAAGGAAAACCCCAAGGACTTTTACACATATGTGAGAAATATGCGAATGACTCGAGCGAGGGTAGGTCCGATCAAGGGCAGTAGCGGGAGATTGTGTATTGAATCTGAAGATATAGGAGAGGTCTTGAACGAGTACTTTTCTTCTGTATTTACAAATGAGAGGGGCCATATTGTTGGAGAGGACAGTGTGAAAGAGACTGGTAAGCTCGAGGAAATACTTGTTAGGAAGGAAGATGTGTTGGGCAGTTTGAAAAACCTGAGGCTAGACAAGTCCCCCGGGCCTGACGGGATATATCCAAGGATTCTATGGGAAGCAAGAGATGAAATGGCAGAGCCGTTGGCAATGATCTTTTCGTCCTCACTGTCAACAGGGGTGGTACCAGGGGATTGGAGAGTGGCGAATGTCGTGCCCCTGTTCCAAAAAGGGAATAGGGATAACCCTGGAAATTACAGGCCAGTTAGTCTTACTTCGGTGGTAGGCAAAGTAATGGAAATGGTACTGAAGGATAGGATTTCTGAGCATCAGGAAAGACACTGCTTGATTAGGGATAGTCAGCACGGATTTGTGAGGGGTAGGTCTTGCCTTACAAGTCTTATTGAATTCTTTGAGGAGGTGACCAAGCATGTGGATGAACGTAAAGCAGTGGATGTAGTGTACACGGATTTTAGTAAGGCATTTGATAACGTTCCCCATGGTAGGCTTCTGCAGAATGTTAGGAGGCATAGGATAGTTGGAAATTTGGCCAGTTGGATAACGAACTGGCTAACCGATAGAAGTCAGAGAGTAGTGGTGGATGGGAAATATTCAGCCTGCATCCCAGTTACCAGTGGTGTACCGCAGTGATCAGTTCTCGGTCCTCTGCTGTTTGTGATTTTCATTAATGACTTGGATGAGGGAGTTGAAGGGCGGGCCAGTAAATGTGCAGACTATACGAAGATTGGTGGAGTTGTGGATAGTGAGGAGGGCTGTTGTCGGCTGCAAAGAGACATAGATAGGATGCAGAGCTGGGCTGAGAAGTGGAAGATGGAGTTTAACTCTGAAAAGTGTGAGGTTGTCCATTTTGGAAGGACAAATATGAATGCGGAAAACAGGGTTAACGGTAGAGTTCTTGACAATGTGGAGGAGCAGAGCGATCATGGGGTCTATGTTTATACATCTTTGAAAGTTGCCACTCCAGTGGATAGAGCTGTGAAGAAGGCCTATGGTATGCTAGCGTTCATTAACGGAGCGATTGAATTTAAGAGCCGTGAGGTGATGATGCAGCTGTACAAAACTTTAGTAAAAGAATATTCAGTTAGCACCTCTCCTATCTCATCGGACTGCACGCACAACTTCCCACTACGTCCTTGAGTGGCCCTACTCTTACCCCAGTCATTCTTTTATTCCTGACATATCTATAGAATGTTTTAGGGTTATCGTTGATCCTACCTGCCAAAGACTTCTCATGTTCCCTCCTGGCTCTTCTGAGCTCTCTCTCTAGGTCCTTCCTAGCTAACTTGTAAATCTCTAGCGCCCTAACTGAACCTTCATGTCTCATCTTTACATAAGCCTCCTTCTTCCTCTTGACAAGTGTTTCGACTGCTTTAGAAAACTATGGTTCCCTTTCTGGACCACTTCCTCCCTGCCTGACAGGTACATACTTATCAAGGACACGCAGTAGCTTTTCCTTGAACAAGCTCCACATTTCCATTGTGCCCATCCCCTCCAGTTTTCCTCTCCATCCGATTCATCCGAAGTCATGCCTCATCGCATCATAATTGCCTTTCCCCCAGATATAACTCTTGCCCTACGTTATATACCTATCCCTTTCCATCACTAAAGTAAACTTAATCGAATTGTGGTCACTATCACCAAAGTGCTCACCTACCTCCAAATCTAACACCTTTACTGCTCATTACCCAGTACCAAATCCAATATGGCCTCGCCTCTTGTTGGCCTGTCTACATACTGTGTCAGGAAACCCTCCTGCACACATTGCACAAGAACAGACCCATCTAAAGTCCCCGAACTATAGCGTTTCCAGTCAATATTTGGAAAGTTAAAGTCCCCCATAACAATTACCCTGCTGCTTTCGCTCCTATCCAGAATCATCTTTGCAATCCTTTCCTCAACATCTCTGGAACCTTTCGGAGGCGTATAGAAAACCCCGAACAGGGCGACTCTCCTTTCCTTTTTCTAACCTCAGCCCATACTACCTCAGTGGACGAGTCCTCGTCAGACGTCCTTTCTGCCACCGTAATACTGTCCTTGACTAACAATGCCACCCTTCCCCCTCTTTTACCACCTTCCCTGTGCTTACTGAAATATCGAAATCCCGGCACCTGCAACAACCATTCCTGTCCCTGCTCTCCGAAATGGCCACAACATCGAAGTCCCAGGTACCAACCCATGCCGCAAGTTCACCCACCTTATTCCGGATTAATCTGGCATTGAAGAAGACACACTTTAATCCACCTACCTGCCTCCCGGTACACTCCTGCAACTTTGAAACCTTACTCATGACCTCACTACTCTCAATCTCCTGTATACTGGAGCTACAATTCAGGTTCCCAAGCCCCTGCTGAACTAGTTTAAACCCTCCCCAAGAGCATTACAAAATCCCCCCCCCCCCACCCCGGATATTGGAACCCCTCTGGTCGAGGTGTAGACCATCCCGTTTGTAGAGGTCCAAACTAACCCAGAATGAGCCCCAATTATCCAGAAATCTGAAACCCTCCCTCCTGCACCATCCCTGTAGCCACGTGTTCAACTCCTCTCTCTCCCTATTCCTCGTCTCGCTATCACGTGGCACGGGTAACAACCGAGAGATAATAGGGCTGGTTTAGCACAGGGCTAAATTGCTGGATTTAAAGCAGACCAAGGCAGGCCAGAAGCACGGTTTAATTCCCGTACCAGCCTCCCCGATCAGGCGCTGGAATGTGGCGACTAGGGGCTTTTCACAGTAACCTCATTTGAAGCCTACTTGTGACAATAAGTGTTTTTCATTTCATTCATTTCATTTTCATAACTCTGTTTGTCCTAGATCTAAGTTTTCACCCTAGATCCCTGAATTCCTGCCTTATATCCCTATCCCTTTTCCTACCTATGTCGTTGGTAACTACGTTGACCACGACTTGGGGCTGCTCCCCCTCCCCCTTAAGGATCCCGAAAACACGATCCGAGACATCACGCATCCTGGCACCTGGGAGCCAACACACCAACCGCGAGACTCTCTCGTTCCCACAGAATCTCCTATCTATCCCCCTTACTATGGAGTCTCCAATGACTAATGCTCGACTCCTCTCCCCCTTCCCTTCTGAGCAACATATTAATCTGTGTCTCTGTCTCACTCTGTGACTGTCGCTATGCATTTCACACAATCTGTGTAGATGTCTGTGCCTCTATATCTGTATTAATCTGTGTCTGTGTCTCACTCTGTTTGTCCTGCTATCGCTATGCATTTGTCACATTCTATTTAGCCGTCTGTACCTGTATATCTGTATTAATCTGTGTCTCTGTCTCACTCTCTCCGGCTGCCTCTATTCATTTGTCACATTCTGTTTCGCTGGCTATGTCTGTCTATCTGTTTAAATCTGTTTCACACTGTCCGGCAGTTTCTATGCATTTGTCACAATCTACCAGCTGTTTGTGTCTGTCTATCAGTATTAATCTGTGTCTGTGTGTCACTCTGTCCGACTATCTCTGTGCATTTGTCACATTCTGTTTCGCTGTCTGTGTCTGTATATCTGTATTAATCTGTGTCTCTGTCTGGCTGTCTCTCTGCATTTGGCACATTCTGTTTAGCTTGCTGTTTATAGATAGAGTTCACAGTGCAGAAGTCTGCACCAGCCTGCGTCGAGTCTGCACCAGCTCTTGGAAAGAGCACCCTACCCAAGCCCACACCTGCGCCTTATCCAGTAACCCCACCTCACACTAAGGGCAATTTTGGACACTAAGGGCAATTTAGCATGGCCAATCCACCTAACCTGCACATGATTGGACGGTGGGAGGAAACCGGAGCACGCGGAGGAAACTCACTCACACACGGGGAGAACGTGCAGACTCCGCACAGACAGTGACCCAAGCCGGGAATCGAACCTTGGACCCTGGAGCTGTGAAGCAATTAAGCTAATCACTATGCTACCGTGCTCCCCATGTCTTTATATCTGTATTAATCTGTGCCTCTGTCTCACACGATTTTCCTGTTGTCTCTCTGCATTTGTCACATTCTGTTTAGCTGCCTCTGTCTGTATATCTGTATTAATCTGTGTCTCTGTCTCACTCTGTGTGTCCAGCTGTCTCTATGCATTTGGCACATTCTGTTTAGCAGTCTGTGCCTGTATACCTGTATTAACCTGGGCCTCTGTCTGTCGCTCTCAGTTTGTCTGTCCCAGTCTGTGTCTCTGTCTCTTTGTCAGTTTATGCCTGCCTATATCTGTATCCACCATCATTAAACGGCTGGCTGCATTCACCATAGAGTTTTTTTATTGAACATGTGAAGGTTGCCGGATAAATGTTGACCACAAGCAGCAGCTACTGCACAGTGTATACAAAAGGACATTAGTCTCCTCCCTCTGTACAGATCTCTATCTCAATGGTGTTAGCAGATTAAGCAGAATAATGGAGGAAGTGCAGTTTAAATTATTCGATCCGTTTCGTGCTTCAATTCAGTTTACAAGTGTAGTTTTGTAACTGTCACAATTTCAAACTTGGTGCATTAACGTAAAGAGTCCTCGATTAAGATTAACAAAAGCTTAAACATATGAAAATGTATCTGGTTAAATTTAACAGAGTTGGTAAACATTATAACGGAAACCTGTGGTCTCAGATCAGAAATAGATCAACTCAGACAAAATAAACATCATATTAACACATCACTGAAAAACAATCGGTCAGGGGAAGATGTTTTTTATAAGGCGAGTGAAGATACATTCTGAGAATCTTGTTTAAATAATTTGAACAAATTAAATAATTAATTACTGTACCGGGCATCACCAATAGTGGCGGACTTACAGACTGAATCCTCTTGCAATCACACGGAAAGAGAGAGAGAGAAAGAGAGGGTGAAAGAGACAGTGAGAGAAAGAGAGAGAGAGAGAAACTGATTGAGGGACAGAAAGATAGACAGACGGGCAGAGAAAGATACACGAACAGACATATAGGCAGACGGACAGATACAGCCACACAGACAGAGAGAGATGGAGAGAGAGAGGGTGAGAGAGACAGTGAGAGAAAGAGAGAGAGACTATGAATGAGGGAGAGAGAGATAGACAGACGGGCAGAGAGAGCTGCACAAACAAACAGAGAGGCAGACAGACAGATACAGCCATACGGCCAGAGAGAGAGAGAGAGAGACCGAGTGACCGTCAGGGAGAAACACACATAGGATGATGGATACAGGGACCCTCACGCGGACAGATGGAGAGAGTCAGACAGACGGACAGACAGACGCGAGAGAATGATACGGAGAGAAACATTGTGTTTAAAGTAAATTAGGGAACAACCATCCAGGGATTGGTCGGCGAAAAAGTGGGAGGGAGCTAAAACCAAGAAAGACAGGGTACAGCACATACGGGACACATTTATGGAAGTGAAGACTGACAAGTCCCGTCAAATCTAAGGCCTTGAACCTCGGGTCTCAATGGAAGTGAACCACAGCGATAACAAATGCATTCGGCGTAACCTTCTCAAATCCCCGTCAGCCTGAATGAATGGAGCCGCTTGAAACCTTACTAATATTACACCGATATTCCAGGAAGGAGGGAGGCAGTAGTTGTACTACTGTAGTTGTACAGTAAGCATTGTACTTCTGCTTGATTGTCTAACATCTGACATTGAGAAGAGTGTCCACATATACAAAATACTCAAACTACTGGTAATGCGGAAGACTCTGTGAAATAGTAAAGATTAAAGGATCTCTAAACATAGAAAGATCAGATGAGAACATTATTGAGAAATATAGAATTGTCAAGAAAGGCTTGACAGGGTAAATGGGAATGGTTGTTTCCCCTTGTGAGAGAGTCTCGGACAAGAGGGCATAATCCCAGGTTCAGGACCGATCTTTTCAGAGATATGTGAGGAGGGATTTATTCTCTAATGTGGCAGTGATCCTGTGGAATTCCATATTTCAGATGTCTGGAGATCTTGGCCGTTGACAAATACGAGGCTGAAATAGACAGACTTTTAATCAGTGATGGAATCAATGATTATGGGGATAAGCCAGAAAAGTGGGAGTTATTGATTAGCAGACCAGATCGGATATAATTTCATTGAGTTGCGAAATCGACTAGATGGGCCTCATGCAGTACTTCTTTCCTCCATGGTTTTATGAAATAAATGATTCTGAAAAAAGTCACCGGTCATGCCTGAACATGTCATCATTTCCAATTTTGAGCAGGTACTTTAGGGAGGGTATCCAACAATTGTTAGGGATGAAATGAGATTGATCCAATTGTATCAGGGAGGATGACACTTACTTTATATGGAGACGAATGATAATTACAGTTACTCTCCTCAGAGCACAGCAGGGCAAGATCATGCTTGGTAACGGACTCCCGTGAATATAATTATATTTGTGATCCTGGGTGCTCCATTTATGTAAACTACTAATATTCCATGGCAAGGATCAATAACCTCACATTATCTTCAGGAAAGTCCTCGAATTAAAGTAGTTTTAAATAACACACAAGCTCCATTTGCTGACTGAGTGCAATCTTTATAAAGACGAAGTGGTGCAGCTGCGTGGAGTGTGTGAGTGTAAACGTCACAGATCTTTACCGATCCTTTCGTGTCCAGGAAAAGACAAATCATGTGAATCTCAATGCCCTGGTTGCAATATGGAAAAGATGGAGGCATGGACTGTGGCAATTGAGACTGTGATATACAGTCTCAATTGCCACAGTCTATGCCTAGAGACAGAAACATGGGATGCACAAAAAGCGAGAACGAAATGGCTGAGCAACGGAGTACACACTTTGGTTCTGTCTTCACAAAAGAGGTCGCAAATCAAACACCAGAAATGTTGGAGAACGAAAGGTTTAGTGAGAGGGAAGAACTGAGGGGGATCAATATTGGTAGAGTAATGGTGCTAGGAAATCGATGTGATTGATGGTGGATAAATACCCAGGGCCTAGGAATCTGCATCTCAGAGTGCTTTCGGATGTGGCTCTGGAAATACTGGATGCATTAGTGGTCATCTTCCGGGATTCTATAGACTCTGGAACTGTACCTTCAGATTGGAGGGTAGCTCACGTCACTCCGATATTCAAAAAGGGAGGGTGAGAGAAAGCAGGGAATTATAGACCAGTAAGCCAACATCGGTAGTGGGGAAAATGCTTGAACCATTATCAAGGACTTTATAGCGGAACACTTAGAAATCACTGGTTGGATCAGTCAGAGTCAGCATGGAGTTATAAAGGGAAAATCATG
>NW_027308965.1:0-59541 GCF_047496885.1 Scyliorhinus torazame
CTGTACACTGACTGGTGTCTCTCAGTCCCCTCTCTCTCAGGGAGATATCTGTACACTGACTGGTGTCTCTCAGTTTCCTCTCTCACTCAAGGAGATATCTACACACTGACTGGTGTCTCTCAGTCCCCTCTCTCTCTCTCAGGGAGATATCTGTACACTGACTGGTGTCTCTCAGTCCCCTCACTCTCAGGGAGATATATGTACACTGACTGGTGTCTCTCAGTCCCCTCTCTCTCTCAGGGAGATATCTGTACACTGACTGGTGTCTCTCAGTCCTCTCTCTCAGGGAGATATCTGTACACTGACTGGTGTCTCTCAGTTCCCTCTCTCTCAGGGAGATATCTGAACACTGACTGGTGTCTCTCAGTCCCCTCTCTCTCAGGGAGATATCTGTACACTGACTGGTGTCTCTCAGTCCCCTCTCTCTCAGGGAGATATCTGTACACTGACTGGTGTCTCTCAGTCCCCTCGCTCTCTCAGGGAGATATCTGTACACTGACTGGTGTCTCTCAGTCCCCTCTCTCTCAGGGAGATATCTGTACACTGACTGGTGTCTCTCAGTTCCCTCTCTCTCAGGGAGATATCTGTACACTGACTGGTGTCTCTCAGTCCTCTCTCTCAGGGAGATATCTGTACACTGACTGGTGTCTCTCAGTCCCCTCTCTCTCTCTCAGGGAGATTCTGTACACTGACTGGTGTCTCTCAGTCGTCTCTCTCTCAGGGAGATATCTGTACACTGACTGGTGTCTCTCAGTCCCCTCTCTCTCTCTCAGGGAGATATCTGTACACTGACTGGTGTCTCTCAGTCCCCCCTCGCTTTCTCACGGAGATATCTGTACACTGACTGGTGTCTCTCTGTCCCCTCTCTCTCTCAGGGAGATTCTGTACACTGACTGGTGTCTCTCAGTCCTCTCTCTCTCAGGGAGATATCTGTACACTGACTGGTCTCTCTCAGTCCCCTCTCTCTCAGGGAGATATCTGTACACTGACTGGTGTCTCTCAGTCCCCTCTCTCTCAGGGAGATATCTGTACCCTGACTGGTGCCTCTCAGTCCCCTCTCTCTCAGGGAGATATATGTACACTGACTGGTGTCTCTCAGTCCCCTCTCTCTCTCAGGGAGATATCTGTACACTGACTGGTGTCTCTCAGTCCCCTCTCTCTCTCAGGGAGATATCTGTACACTGACTGGTGTCTCTCAGTCCCCTCTCTCTCAGGGAGATATCTGTACACCGACTGGTGTCTCTCAGTCCCCCCCTCTCTCAGGGAGATATCTGTACACTGACTGGTGTCTCTCAGTCCTCTCTCTCTCTCAGGGGGGTATCTGTACACTGACTGGTGTCTCTCAGTCCCCCCTCTCTCTCTCAGGGAGATTCTGTACACTGACTGGTCTCTCTCAGTCCCCTCTCTCTCTCAGGGAGATATCTGTACACTGACTGGTGTCTCTCAGTCCTCTCTCCCTCAGGGAGATATCTGTACACTGACTGGTGTCTCTCAGTCCCCCCTCTCTCTCAGGGAGATATCTGTACACTGACTGGTGTCTCACAATCCTCTCTCCCTCAGGGAGATATCTGTACACTGACTGGTGTCTCTCAGTCCCCTCGCTCTCTCAGGGAGATATCTGTGCACTGACTGGTGTCACTCAGTCCCCTCTCTCTCTCAGGGAGATATCTGTACACTGACTGGTGTCTCTCAGTCCTCTCTCCCTCAGGGAGATATCTGTACACTGACTGGTGTCTCTCAGTGCCCTCGCTCTCTCAGGGAGATATCTGTACACTGACTGGTGTCTCTCAGTCCCCTCTCTCTCAGGGAGATATCTCTACACTGACTTGTGTCTCTCAGTCCCCCCTCTCTCTCTCAGGGAGATATCTGTACACTGACTGGTGTCTCTCAGTCCTCTCTCTCAGGGAGATATCTGTACACTGACTGGTGTCTCTCAGTCCCCTCTCTCTCTCAGGGAGATTCTGTACACTGACTGGTGTCTCTCAGTCCTCTCTCTCTCAGGGAGATATCTGTACACTGACTGGTGTCTCTCAGTCCCCTCTCTCTCTCTCAGGGAGATATCTGTACACTGACTGGTGTCTCTCAGTCCCCCCTCGCTTTCTCACGGAGATATCTGTACAGTGACTGGTGTCTCTCAGTCCCCTCTCTCTCTCAGGGAGATTCTGTACACTGACTGGTGTCTCTCAGTCCTCTCTCTCTCAGGGAGATATCTGTACACTGACTGGTGCCTCTCAGTCCCCTCTCTCTCAGGGAGATATATGTACACTGACTGGTGTCTCTCAGTCCCCTCTCTCTCTCAGGGAGATATCTGTACACTGACTGGTGTCTCTCAGTCCCCTCTCTCTCTCAGGGAGATATCCGTACACTGACTGGTGTCTCTCAGTCCCCTCTCTCTCAGGGAGATATCTGTACACCGACTGGTGTCTCTCAGTCCCCCCCTCTCTCAGGGAGATATCTGTACACTGACTGGTGTCTCTCAGTCCTCTCTCGCTCTCTCAGGGGGGTATCTGTACACTGACTGGTGTCTCTCAGTCCCCCCTCTCTCTCTCAGGGAGATTCTGTACACTGACTGGTCTCTCTCAGTCCCCTCTCTCTCTCAGGGAGATATCTGTACACTGACTGGTGTCTCTCAGTCCTCTCTCCCTCAGGGAGATATCTGTACACTGACTGGTGTCTCTCAGTCCCCCCTCTCTCTCAGGGAGATATCTGTACACTGACTGGTGTCACTCAGTCCCCTCTCTCTCTCAGGAAGATATCTGTACACTGACTGGTGTCTCTCAGTCCTCTCTCCCTCAGGGAGATATCTGTACACTGACTGGTGTCTCTCAGTCCCCTCGCTCTCTCAGGGAGATATCTGTACACTGACTGGTGTCTCTCAGTCCCCCCTCTCTCTCAGGTAGATATCTGTACACTGACTGGTGTCTCTCTGTCCCCTCTCTCTCTCAGGGAGATATCTGTATACTGACTGGTGTCTCTCAGTCCCCTCTCTCTCAGGGAGATATCTGTACACTGGCTGGTGTCTCTCAGTCCCCCCTCTCTCTCAGGGAGATATCTGTACACTGACTGGTGTCTCTCAGTTCCCTCTCTCTCTCAGGGAGATATCTGTACACTGACTGGTGTGTCTCAGTCCTCTCTCTCAGGGAGATATCTGTACACTGACTGGTGTCTCTCAGTCCCCTCTCTCTCAGGGAGATGTCTGTACACTGACTGGTTTCTCTCTGTCCCCTCTCTCTCTCAGGGAGATATCTGTACACTGACTGGTGTCTCTCAGTCCCCGCTCTCTCTCAGGGAGATATCTGTACACTGACTGGTTTCTCTCTGTCCCCTCTCTCTCTCAGGGAGATATCTGTATACTGACTGGTGTCTCTCAGTCCCCTCTCTCTCAGGGAGATATCTGTACACTGACTGGTGTCTCTCAGTTCCCTCTCTCTCTCAAGGAGATATCTGTACACTGACTGGTGTCTCTCAGTCCCCTCTCTCTCTCTCAGGGAGATATCTGTACACTGACTGGTGTCTCTCAGTCCTCTCAGGGAGATATCTGTACACTGACTGGTGTCTCTCAGTTCCCCCTCTCTCAGAGAGATATCTGAACACTGACTGGTGTCTCTCAGTCCCCTCTCTCTCTCAGGGAGATATCTGTACACTGACTGGTGTCTCTCAGTCCCTCTCTCTCTCAGGGAGATAGCTGTACACTGACTGGTGTCTCTCAGTCCCCCCTCTCTCTCAGGGAGATATCTGTACACTGACTGGTGTCTCTCAGTCCCCTCTCTCTCTCAGGGAGATATCTGTGCACTGACTGGTGTCCCTCAGTCCCCTCTCTCTCTCTGGGAGATTCTGTACACTGACTGGTGTCTCTCAGTCCTCTCTCTCAGGGAGATATCTGTATACTGACTGGTGTCTCTCTGTCCCCTCTCTCTCTCAGGGAGATATCTGTATACTGACTGGTGTCTCTCAGTCCCCTCTCTCTCAGGGAGATATCTGTACACTGCCTGGTGTGTCTCAGTTCCCTCTCTCTCTCAAGGAGATATCTGTACACTGACTGGTGTCTCTCAGTCCCCTCTCTCTCTCTCAGGGAGATATCTGTACACTGACTGGTGTCTCTCAGTCCCCTCTCTCTCTCTCAGGGAGATATCTGTACACTGACTGGTGTCTCTCAGTCCTCTCTCTCTCTCAGGGAGATATCTGTACACTGACTGGTGTCTCTCAGTCCCCTCTCTCTCAGGGAGATATCTGTACACTGACTGGTGTCTCTCAGTCCTCTCTCTCAGGGAGATTCTGTACACTGACTGGTGTCTCTCAGTTCCCTCTCTCCAGGGAGATATCTGTACACTGACTGGTCTCTCTCAGTCCCCTCTCTCTCTGGGAGATATCTGTACACTGACTGGTGTCTCTCAGTCCCCTCTCTCTCTCAGGGAGATATCTGTACCCTGACTGGTGCCTCTCAGTCCCCTCTCTCTCAGGGAGATATCTGTACACCGACTGGTGTCTCTCAGTCCCCCCTCTCTCAGGGAGATATCTGTATACTGACTGGTGTCTCTCAGTCCTCTCTCTCTCTCAGGGGGGTATCTGTACACTGACTGGTGTCTCTCAGTTCCCTCTCTCTCAGGGAGATATCTGAACACTGACTGGTGTCTCTCAGTCCCCCCTCTCTCTCAGGGAGATATCTGTACACCGACTGGTGTCTCTCAGTCCCCCCTCTCTCAGGGAGATATCTGTATACTGACTGCTGTCTCTCAGTTCTCTCTCTCTCTCAGGGGGGTATCTGTACACTGACTGGTGTCTCTCAGTTCCCTCTCTCTCAGGGAGATATCTGTACACTGACTGGTGTCTCTCAGTCCCTCTCTCTCTCAGGGAGATATCTGTACACTGACTGGTGTCTCTCAGTTCCCTCTCTCTCAGGGAGATGTCTGAACACTGACTGGTGTCTCTCAGTCCCTCTCTCTCTCAGGGAGATATATGTACACTGACTGGTGTCTCTCGGTTCCCTCTCTCTCTCAGGGAGATATCTGTACACTGACTGGTGTCTCAGTCCCCCCTCTCTCTCAGGGAGATATCTGTACACTGACTGGTGTCTCTCAGTCCCCTCTCTCTCAGGGAGATATCTGTACACTGACTGGTGTCTCTCAGTTCCCTCTCTCTCTCTCTCAAGGAGATATCTGTACACTGACTGGTGTCTCTCAGTCCCCTCTCTCTCAGGGAGATATCTGTACACTGACTGGTGTCTCTCAGTCCCCTCTCAGGGAGATATCTGTACACTGACTGGTGTCTCTCAGTTCCCTCTCAGGGAGATATCTGTACACTGACTGGTGTCTCTCAGTCCCCTCTCTCTCTCAGGGAGATATCTGTACACTGACTGGTGTCCCTCAGTCCCCTCTCTCTCAGGGAGATATCTGTACACCGACTGGTGTCTCTCAGTCCCCTCTCAGGGAGATATCTGTACACTGACTGGTGTCTCTCAGTCCCCTCTCCCTCTCAGGGAGATATCTGTACACTGACTGGTGTCTCTCTGTCCCCTCTCTCTCTCTGGGAGATTCTGTACACTGACTGGTGTCTCTCAGTCCTCTCTCTCAGGGAGATATCTGTACACTGACTGGTTTCTCTCTGTCCCCTCTCTCTCTCAGGGAGATATCTGTATACTGACTGGTGTCTCTCAGTCCACTCTCTCTCAGGGAGATATCTGTACACTGACTGGTGTCTCTCAGTTTCCTCTCTCTCTCAAGGAGATATCTGTACACTGACTGGTGTCTCTCAGTCCCCTCTCTCTCTCTCAGGGAGATATCTGTACACTGACTGGTGTCTCTCAGTCCCCTCACTCTCAGGGAGATATATGTACACTGACTGGTGTCTCTCAGTCCCCTCTCTCTCTCAGGGAGATATCTGTACACTGACTGGTGTCTCTCAGTCCTCTCTCTCAGGGAGATATCTGTACACTGACTGGTGTCTCTCAGTCCCCTCTCTCTCTCAGGGAGATATCTGTACACTGACTGGTGTCTCTCAGTTCCCTCTCTCTCAGGCAGATATCTGTATACTGACTGGTGTCTCTCAGTTCCCTCTCTCTCAGGGAGATATCTGAACACTGACTGGTGTCTCTCAGTCCCCTCTCTCTCAGGGAGATATCTGTACACTGACTGGTGTCTCTCAGTCCCTCTCTCTCTCAGGGAGATATCTGTACACTGACTGGTGTCTCTCAGTCCCCTCGCTCTCTCAGGGAGATATCTGTACACTGACTGGTGTCTCTCAGTCCCCTCTCTCTCAGGGAGATATCTGTACACTGACTGGTGTCACTCAGTCCCCTCTCTCTCTCAGGGAGATATCTGTACACTGACTGGTGTCTCTCAGTCCTCTCTCCCTCAGGGAGATATCTGTACACTGACTGGTGTCTCTCAGTGCCCTCGCTCTCTCAGGGGGATATCTGTACACTGACTGGTGTCTCTCAGTCCCCTCTCTCTCAGGGAGATATCTCTACACTGACTTGTGTCTCTCAGTCCCCCCTCTCTCTCTCAGGGAGATATCTGTACACTGACTGGTGTCTCTCAGTCCTCTCTCTCAGGGAGATATCTGTACACTGACTGGTGTCTCTCAGTCCCCTCTCTCTCTCAGGGAGATTCTGTACACTGACTGGTGTCTCTCAGTCCTCTCTCTCTCAGGGAGATATCTGTACACTGACTGGTGTCTCTCAGTCCCCTCTCTCTCTCTCAGGGAGATATCTGTACACTGACTGGTGTCTCTCAGTCCCCCCTCGCTTTCTCACGGAGATATCTGTACAGTGACTGGTGTCTCTCAGGGAGATTCTGTACACTGACTGGTGTCTCTCAGTCCTCTCTCTCTCAGGGAGATATCTGTACACTGACTGGTGCCTCTCAGTCCCCTCTCTCTCAGGGAGATATATGTACACTGACTGGTGTCTCTCAGTCCCCTCTCTCTCTCAGGGAGATATCTGTACACTGACTGGTGTCTCTCAGTCCCCTCTCTCTCTCAGGGAGATATCCGTACACTGACTGGTGTCTCTCAGTCCCCTCTCTCTCAGGGAGATATCTGTACACCGACTGGTGTCTCTCAGTCCCCCCCTCTCTCAGGGAGATATCTGTACACTGACTGGTGTCTCTCAGTCCTCTCTCGCTCTCTCAGGGGGGTATCTGTACACTGACTGGTGTCTCTCAGTCCCCCCTCTCTCTCTCAGGGAGATTCTGTACACTGACTGGTCTCTCTCAGTCCCCTCTCTCTCTCAGGGAGATATCTGTACACTGACTGGTGTCTCTCAGTCCTCTCTCCCTCAGGGAGATATCTGTACACTGACTGGTGTCTCTCAGTCCCCCCTCTCTCTCAGGGAGATATCTGTACACTGACTGGTGTCACTCAGTCCCCTCTCTCTCTCAGGAAGATATCTGTACACTGACTGGTGTCTCTCAGTCCTCTCTCCCTCAGGGAGATATCTGTACACTGACTGGTGTCTCTCAGTCCCCTCGCTCTCTCAGGGAGATATCTGTACACTGACTGGTGTCTCTCAGTCCCCCCTCTCTCTCAGGTAGATATCTGTACACTGACTGGTGTCTCTCTGTCCCCTCTCTCTCTCAGGGAGATATCTGTATACTGACTGGTGTCTCTCAGTCCCCTCTCTCTCAGGGAGATATCTGTACACTGGCTGGTGTCTCTCAGTCCCCCCTCTCTCTCAGGGAGATATCTGTACACTGACTGGTGTCTCTCAGTTCCCTCTCTCTCTCAGGGAGATATCTGTACACTGACTGGTGTGTCTCAGTCCTCTCTCTCAGGGAGATATCTGTACACTGACTGGTGTCTCTCAGTCCCCTCTCTCTCAGGGAGATGTCTGTACACTGACTGGTTTCTCTCTGTCCCCTCTCTCTCTCAGGGAGATATCTGTACACTGACTGGTGTCTCTCAGTCCCCGCTCTCTCTCAGGGAGATATCTGTACACTGACTGGTTTCTCTCTGTCCCCTCTCTCTCTCAGGGAGATATCTGTATACTGACTGGTGTCTCTCAGTCCCCTCTCTCTCAGGGAGATATCTGTACACTGACTGGTGTCTCTCAGTTCCCTCTCTCTCTCAAGGAGATATCTGTACACTGACTGGTGTCTCTCAGTCCCCTCTCTCTCTCTCAGGGAGATATCTGTACACTGACTGGTGTCTCTCAGTCCTCTCAGGGAGATATCTGTACACTGACTGGTGTCTCTCAGTTCCCCCTCTCTCAGAGAGATATCTGAACACTGACTGGTGTCTCTCAGTCCCCTCTCTCTCTCAGGGAGATATCTGTACACTGACTGGTGTCTCTCAGTCCCTCTCTCTCTCAGGGAGATAGCTGTACACTGACTGGTGTCTCTCAGTCCCCCCTCTCTCTCAGGGAGATATCTGTACACTGACTGGTGTCTCTCAGTCCCCTCTCTCTCTCAGGGAGATATCTGTGCACTGACTGGTGTCCCTCAGTCCCCTCTCTCTCTCTGGGAGATTCTGTACACTGACTGGTGTCTCTCAGTCCTCTCTCTCAGGGAGATATCTGTATACTGACTGGTGTCTCTCTGTCCCCTCTCTCTCTCAGGGAGATATCTGTATACTGACTGGTGTCTCTCAGTCCCCTCTCTCTCAGGGAGATATCTGTACACTGCCTGGTGTGTCTCAGTTCCCTCTCTCTCTCAAGGAGATATCTGTACACTGACTGGTGTCTCTCAGTCCCCTCTCTCTCTCTCAGGGAGATATCTGTACACTGACTGGTGTCTCTCAGTCCCCTCTCTCTCTCTCAGGGAGATATCTGTACACTGACTGGTGTCTCTCAGTCCTCTCTCTCTCTCAGGGAGATATCTGTACACTGACTGGTGTCTCTCAGTCCCCTCTCTCTCAGGGAGATATCTGTACACTGACTGGTGTCTCTCAGTCCTCTCTCTCAGGGAGATTCTGTACACTGACTGGTGTCTCTCAGTTCCCTCTCTCCAGGGAGATATCTGTACACTGACTGGTCTCTCTCAGTCCCCTCTCTCTCTGGGAGATATCTGTACACTGACTGGTGTCTCTCAGTCCCCTCTCTCTCTCAGGGAGATATCTGTACCCTGACTGGTGCCTCTCAGTCCCCTCTCTCTCAGGGAGATATCTGTACACCGACTGGTGTCTCTCAGTCCCCCCTCTCTCAGGGAGATATCTGTATACTGACTGGTGTCTCTCAGTCCTCTCTCTCTCTCAGGGGGGTATCTGTACACTGACTGGTGTCTCTCAGTTCCCTCTCTCTCAGGGAGATATCTGAACACTGACTGGTGTCTCTCAGTCCCCCCTCTCTCTCAGGGAGATATCTGTACACCGACTGGTGTCTCTCAGTCCCCCCTCTCTCAGGGAGATATCTGTATACTGACTGCTGTCTCTCAGTTCTCTCTCTCTCTCAGGGGGGTATCTGTACACTGACTGGTGTCTCTCAGTTCCCTCTCTCTCAGGGAGATATCTGTACACTGACTGGTGTCTCTCAGTCCCTCTCTCTCTCAGGGAGATATCTGTACACTGACTGGTGTCTCTCAGTTCCCTCTCTCTCAGGGAGATGTCTGAACACTGACTGGTGTCTCTCAGTCCCTCTCTCTCTCAGGGAGATATATGTACACTGACTGGTGTCTCTCGGTTCCCTCTCTCTCTCAGGGAGATATCTGTACACTGACTGGTGTCTCAGTCCCCCCTCTCTCTCAGGGAGATATCTGTACACTGACTGGTGTCTCTCAGTCCCCTCTCTCTCAGGGAGATATCTGTACACTGACTGGTGTCTCTCAGTTCCCTCTCTCTCTCTCTCAAGGAGATATCTGTACACTGACTAGTGTCTCTCAGTCCCCTCTCTCTCAGGGAGATATCTGTACACTGACTGGTGTCTCTCAGTCCCCTCTCAGGGAGATATCTGTACACTGACTGGTGTCTCTCAGTTCCCTCTCAGGGAGATATCTGTACACTGACTGGTGTCTCTCAGTCCCCTCTCTCTCTCAGGGAGATATCTGTACACTGACTGGTGTCCCTCAGTCCCCTCTCTCTCAGGGAGATATCTGTATACTGACTGGTGTCTCTCAGTCCCCTCTCTCTCAGGGAGATATCTGTACACTGCCTGGTGTGTCTCAGTTCCCTCTCTCTCTCAAGGAGATATCTGTACACTGACTGGTGTCTCTCAGTCCCCTCTCTCTCTCTCAGGGAGATATCTGTACACTGACTGGTGTCTCTCAGTCCCCTCTCTCTCTCTCAGGGAGATATCTGTACACTGACTGGTGTCTCTCAGTCCTCTCTCTCTCTCAGGGAGATATCTGTACACTGACTGGTGTCTCTCAGTCCCCTCTCTCTCAGGGAGATATCTGTACACTGACTGGTGTCTCTCAGTCCTCTCTCTCAGGGAGATTCTGTACACTGACTGGTGTCTCTCAGTTCCCTCTCTCCAGGGAGATATCTGTACACTGACTGGTCTCTCTCAGTCCCCTCTCTCTCTGGGAGATATCTGTACACTGACTGGTGTCTCTCAGTCCCCTCTCTCTCTCAGGGAGATATCTGTACCCTGACTGGTGCCTCTCAGTCCCCTCTCTCTCAGGGAGATATCTGTACACCGACTGGTGTCTCTCAGTCCCCCCTCTCTCAGGGAGATATCTGTATACTGACTGGTGTCTCTCAGTCCTCTCTCTCTCTCAGGGGGGTATCTGTACACTGACTGGTGTCTCTCAGTTCCCTCTCTCTCAGGGAGATATCTGAACACTGACTGGTGTCTCTCAGTCCCCCCTCTCTCTCAGGGAGATATCTGTACACCGACTGGTGTCTCTCAGTCCCCCCTCTCTCAGGGAGATATCTGTATACTGACTGCTGTCTCTCAGTTCTCTCTCTCTCTCAGGGGGGTATCTGTACACTGACTGGTGTCTCTCAGTTCCCTCTCTCTCAGGGAGATATCTGTACACTGACTGGTGTCTCTCAGTCCCTCTCTCTCTCAGGGAGATATCTGTACACTGACTGGTGTCTCTCAGTTCCCTCTCTCTCAGGGAGATGTCTGAACACTGACTGGTGTCTCTCAGTCCCTCTCTCTCTCAGGGAGATATATGTACACTGACTGGTGTCTCTCGGTTCCCTCTCTCTCTCAGGGAGATATCTGTACACTGACTGGTGTCTCAGTCCCCCCTCTCTCTCAGGGAGATATCTGTACACTGACTGGTGTCTCTCAGTCCCCTCTCTCTCAGGGAGATATCTGTACACTGACTGGTGTCTCTCAGTTCCCTCTCTCTCTCTCTCAAGGAGATATCTGTACACTGACTGGTGTCTCTCAGTCCCCTCTCTCTCAGGGAGATATCTGTACACTGACTGGTGTCTCTCAGTCCCCTCTCAGGGAGATATCTGTACACTGACTGGTGTCTCTCAGTTCCCTCTCAGGGAGATATCTGTACACTGACTGGTGTCTCTCAGTCCCCTCTCTCTCTCAGGGAGATATCTGTACACTGACTGGTGTCCCTCAGTCCCCTCTCTCTCAGGGAGATATCTGTACACCGACTGGTGTCTCTCAGTCCCCTCTCAGGGAGATATCTGTACACTGACTGGTGTCTCTCAGTCCCCTCTCCCTCTCAGGGAGATATCTGTACACTGACTGGTGTCTCTCTGTCCCCTCTCTCTCTCTGGGAGATTCTGTACACTGACTGGTGTCTCTCAGTCCTCTCTCTCAGGGAGATATCTGTACACTGACTGGTTTCTCTCTGTCCCCTCTCTCTCTCAGGGAGATATCTGTATACTGACTGGTGTCTCTCAGTCCACTCTCTCTCAGGGAGATATCTGTACACTGACTGGTGTCTCTCAGTTTCCTCTCTCTCTCAAGGAGATATCTGTACACTGACTGGTGTCTCTCAGTCCCCTCTCTCTCTCTCAGGGAGATATCTGTACACTGACTGGTGTCTCTCAGTCCCCTCACTCTCAGGGAGATATATGTACACTGACTGGTGTCTCTCAGTCCCCTCTCTCTCTCAGGGAGATATCTGTACACTGACTGGTGTCTCTCAGTCCTCTCTCTCAGGGAGATATCTGTACACTGACTGGTGTCTCTCAGTCCCCTCTCTCTCTCAGGGAGATATCTGTACACTGACTGGTGTCTCTCAGTTCCCTCTCTCTCAGGCAGATATCTGTATACTGACTGGTGTCTCTCAGTTCCCTCTCTCTCAGGGAGATATCTGAACACTGACTGGTGTCTCTCAGTCCCCTCTCTCTCAGGGAGATATCTGTACACTGACTGGTGTCTCTCAGTCCCTCTCTCTCTCAGGGAGATATCTGTACACTGACTGGTGTCTCTCAGTCCCCTCGCTCTCTCAGGGAGATATCTGTACACTGACTGGTGTCTCTCAGTCCCCTCTCTCTCAGGGAGATATCTGTACACTGACTGGTGTCTCTCAGTTCCCTCTCTCTCAGGGAGATATCTGTACACTGACTGGTGTCTCTCAGTCCTCTCTCTCTCAGGGAGATATCTGTACACTGACTGGTGTCTCTCAGTCCCCTCTCTCTCTCTCTCAGGGAGATATCTGTACACTGACTGGTGTCTCTCAGTCCCCCCTCGCTTTCTCAGGGAGATATCTGTAAACTGACTGGTGTCTCTCAGTCCCCTCTCTCTCTCAGGGAGATATCTGTACACTGACTGGTGTCTCTCAGTCCCCTCTCTCTCTCAGGGAGATTCTGTACACTGACTGGTGTCTCTCAGTCCTCTCTCTCTAAGGGAGATATCTGTACACTGACTGGTCTCTCTCAGTCCCCTCTCTCTCAGGGAGATATCTGTACACTGACTGGTGTCTCTCAGTCCCCTCTCCCTCAGGGATATATCTGTACACTGACTGGTGTCTCTCAGTCCTCTCTCTCTCTCAGGGAGATATCTGTACACTGACTGGTGTCTCTCAGTTTCCTCTCTCTCTCAAGGAGATATCTGTACACTGACTGGTGTCTCTCAGTCCCCTCTCTCTCTCTCAGGGAGATATCTGTACACTGACTGGTGTCTCTCAGTCCCCTCACTCTCAGGGAGATATATGTACACTGACTGGTGTCTCTCAGTCCCCTCTCTCTCTCAGGGAGATATCTGTACACTGACTGGTGTCTCTCAGTCCTCTCTCTCAGGGAGATATCTGTACACTGACTGGTGTCTCTCAGTTCCCTCTCTCTCAGGGAGATATCTGAACACTGACTGGTGTCTCTCAGTCCCCTCTCTCTCAGGGAGATATCTGTACACTGACTGGTGTCTCTCAGTCCCTCTCTCTCTCAGGGAGAGATCTGTACACTGACTGGTGTCTCTCAGTCCCCTCGCTCTCTCAGGGAGATATCTGTACACTGACTGGTGTCTCTCAGTCCCCTCTCTCTCAGGGAGATATCTGTACACTGACTGGTGTCTCTCAGTTCCCTCTCTCTCAGGGAGATATCTGTACACTGACTGGTGTCTCTCAGTCCTCTCTCTCAGGGAGATATCTGTACACTGACTGGTGTCTCTCAGTCCCCTCTCTCTCTCTCAGGGAGATTCTGTACACTGACTGGTGTCTCTCAGTCGTCTCTCTCTCAGGGAGATATCTGTACACTGACTGGTGTCTCTCAGTCCCCTCTCTCTCTCTCAGGGAGATATCTGTACACTGACTGGTGTCTCTCAGTCCCCCCTCGCTTTCTCACGGTGATATCTGTACACTGACTGGTGTCTCTCTGTCCCCTCTCTCTCTCAGGGAGATTCTGTACACTGACTGGTGTCTCTCAGTCCTCTCTCTCTCAGGGAGATATCTGTACACTGACTGGTCTCTCTCAGTCCCCTCTCTCTCAGGGAGATATCTGTACACTGACTGGTGTCTCTCAGTCCCCTCTCTCTCAGGGAGATATCTGTACCCTGACTGGTGCCTCTCAGTCCCCTCTCTCTCAGGGAGATATATGTACACTGACTGGTGTCTCTCAGTCCCCTCTCTCTCTCAGGGAGATATCTGTACACTGACTGGTGTCTCTCAGTCCCCTCTCTCTCTCAGGGAGATATCTGTACACTGACTGGTGTCTCTCAGTCCCCTCTCTCTCAGGGAGATATCTGTACACCGACTGCTGTCTCTCAGTCCCCCCCTCTCTCAGGGAGATATCTGTACACTGACTGTTGTCTCTCAGTCCTCTCTCTCTCTCAGGGGGGTATCTGTACACTGACTGGTGTCTCTCAGTCCCCCCTCTCTCTCTCAGGGAGATTCTGTACACTGACTGGTCTCTCTCAGTCCCCTCTCTCTCTCAGGGAGATATCTGTACACTGACTGGTGTCTCTCAGTCCTCTCTCCCTCAGGGAGATATCTGTACACTGACTGGTGTCTCTCAGTCCCCCCTCTCTCTCAGGGAGATATCTGTACACTGACTGGTGTCTCTCAGTCCTCTCTCTCTAAGGGAGATATCTGTACACTGACTGGTCTCTCTCAGTCCCCTCTCTCTCAGGGAGATATCTGTACACTGACTGGTATCTCTCAGTCCCCTCTCTCTCAGGGAGATATCTGTACACTGACTGGTGTCTCTCAGTTTCCTCTCTCTCTCAAGGAGATATCTGTACACTGACTGGTGTCTCTCAGTCCCCTCTCTCTCTCTCAGGGAGATATCTGTACACTGACTGGTGTCTCTCAGTCCCCTCACTCTCAGGGAGATATATGTACACTGACTGGTGTCTCTCAGTCCCCTCTCTCTCTCAGGGAGATATCTGTACACTGACTGGTGTCTCTCAGTCCTCTCTCTCAGGGAGATATCTGTACACTGACTGGTGTCTCTCAGTTCCCTCTCTCTCAGGGAGATATCTGAACACTGACTGGTGTCTCTCAGTCCCCTCTCTCTCAGGGAGATATCTGTACACTGACTGGTGTCTCTCAGTCCCTCTCTCTCTCAGGGAGATATCTGTACACTGACTGGTGTCTCTCAGTCCCCTCGCTCTCTCAGGGAGATATCTGTACACTGACTGGTGTCTCTCAGTCCCCTCTCTCTCAGGGAGATATCTGTACACTGACTGGTGTCTCTCAGTTCCCTCTCTCTCAGGGAGATATCTGTACACTGACTGGTGTCTCTCAGTCCTCTCTCTCAGGGAGATATCTGTACGCTGACTGGTGTCTCTCAGTCCCCTCTCTCTCTCTCAGGGAGATTCTGTACACTGACTGGTGTCTCTCAGTCGTCTCTCTCTCAGGGAGATATCTGTACACTGACTGGTGTCTCTCAGTCCCCTCTCTCTCTCGCAGGGAGATATCTGTACACTGACTGGTGTCTCTCAGTCCCCCCTCGCTTTCTCACGGAGATATCTGTACACTGACTGGTGTCTCTCTGTCCCCTCTCTCTCTCAGGGAGATTCTGTACACTGACTGGTGTCTCTCAGTCCTCTCTCTCTCAGGGAGATATCTGTACACTGACTGGTCTCTCTCAGTCCCCTCTCTCTCAGGGAGATATCTGTACACTGACTGGTGTCTCTCAGTCCCCTCTCTCTCAGGGAGATATCTGGAGCCTGACTGGTGCCTCTCAGTCCCCTCTCTCTCAGGGAGATATATGTACACTGACTGGTGTCTCTCAGTCCCCTCTCTCTCTCAGGGAGATATCTGTACACTGACTGGTGTCTCTCAGTCCCCTCTCTCTCTCAGGGAGATATCTGTACACTGACTGGTGTCTCTCAGTCCCCTCTCTCTCAGGGAGATATCTGTACACCGACTGGTGTCTCTCAGTCCCCCCCTCTCTCAGGGAGATATCTGTACACTGACTGGTGTCTCTCAGTCCTCTCTCTCTCTCAGGGGGGTATCTGTACACTGACTGGTGTCTCTCAGTCCCCCCTCTCTCTCTCAGGGAGATTCTGTACACTGACTGGTCTCTCTCAGTCCCCTCTCTCTCTCAGGGAGATATCTGTACACTGACTGGTGTCTCTCAGTCCTCTCTCCCTCAGGGAGATATCTGTACACTGACTGGTGTCTCTCAGTCCCCCCTCTCTCTCAGGGAGATATCTGTACACTGACTGGTGTCTCTCAATCCTCTCTCCCTCAGGGAGATATCTGTACACTGACTGGTGTCTCTCAGTCCCCTCGCTCTCTCAGGGAGATATCTGTGCACTGACTGGTGTCACTCAGTCCCCTCTCTCTCTCAGGGAGATATCTGTACACTGACTGGTGTCTCTCAGTCCTCTCTCCCTCAGGGAGATATCTGTACACTGACTGGTGTCTCTCAGTCCCCTCGCTCTCTCAGGGAGATATCTGTACACTGACTGGTGTCTCTCAGTCCCCTCTCTTTCAGGGAGATATCTCTACACTGACTTGTGTCTCTCAGTCCCCCCTCTCTCTCTCAGGGAGATATCTGTACACTGACTGGTGTCTCTCAGTCCTCTCTCTCAGGGAGATATCTGTACACTGACTGGTGTCTCTCAGTCCCCTCTCTCTCTCAGGGAGATTCTGTACACTGACTGGTGTCTCTCAGTCCTCTCTCTCTCAGGGAGATATCTGTACACTGACTGGTGTCTCTCAGTCCCCTCTCTCTCTCTCAGGGAGATATCTGTACACTGACTGGTGTCTCTCAGTCCCCCCTCGCTTTCTCACGGAGATATCTGTACACTGACTGGTGTCTCTCAGTCCCCTCTCTCTCTCAGGGAGATTCTGTACACAGGACTGAGAGACACCAGTCAGTCTCTCTCAGGGAGATATCTGTACACTGACTGGTGCCTCTCAGTCCCCTCTCTCTCAGGGAGATATATGTACACTGACTGGTGTCTCTCAGTCCCCTCTCTCTCTCAGGGAGATATCTGTACACTGACTGGTGTCTCTCAGTCCCCTCTCTCTCTCAGGGAGATATCCGTACACTGACTGGTGTCTCTCAGTCCCCTCTCTCTCAGGGAGATATCTGTACACCGACTGGTGTCTCTCAGTCCCCCCCTCTCTCAGGGAGATATCTGTACACTGACTGGTGTCTCTCAGTCCTCTCTCGCTCTCTCAGGGGGGTATCTGTACACTGACTGGTGTCTCTCAGTCCCCCCTCTCTCTCTCAGGGAGATTCTGTACACTGACTGGTCTCTCTCAGTCCCCTCTCTCTCTCAGGGAGATATCTGTACACTGACTGGTGTCTCTCAGTCCTCTCTCCCTCAGGGAGATATCTGTACACTGACTGGTGTCTCTCAGTCCCCCCTCTCTCTCAGGGAGATATCTGTACACTGACTGGTGTCACTCAGTCCCCTCTCTCTCTCTCAGGGAGATATCTGTACACTGACTGGTGTCTCTCAGTCCTCTCTCCCTCAGGGAGATATCTGTACACTGACTGGTGTCTCTCAGTCCCCTCGCTCTCTCAGGGAGATATCTGTACACTGACTGGTGTCTCTCAGTCCCCCCTCTCTCTCAGGTAGATATCTGTACACTGACTGGTGTCTCTCAGTCCCCCCTCTCTCTCAGGGAGATATCTGTACACTGACTGGTGTCTCTCAGTCCCCTCTCTCTCAGGGAGATATCTGTACACTGACTGGTGTCTCTCAGTCCCATCTCTCTCAGGGAGATATCTGTACACTGACTGGTGTCTCTCAGTTCCCTCTCTCTCTCAGGGAGATATCTGTACACTGACTGGTGTGTCTCAGTCCTCTCTCTCAGGGAGATATCTGTACACTGACTGGTGTCTCTCAGTCCCCTCTCTCTCAGGGAGATGTCTGTACACGGACTGGTTTCTCTCTGTCCCCTCTCTCTCTCAGGGAGATATCTGTACACTGACTGGTGTCTCTCAGTCCCCGCTCTCTCTCAGGGAGATATCTGTACACTGACTGGTTTCTCTCTGTCCCCTCTCTCTCTCAGGGAGATATCTGTATACTGACTGGTGTCTCTCAGTCCCCTCTCTCTCAGGGAGATATCTGTACACTGACTGGTGTCTCTCAGTTCCCTCTCTCTCTCAAGGAGATATCTGTACACTGACTGGTGTCTCTCAGTCCCCTCTCTCTCTCTCAGGGAGATATCTGTACACTGACTGGTGTCTCTCAGTCCTCTCAGGGAGATATCTGTACACTGACTGGTGTCTCTCAGTTCCCCCTCTCTCAGAGAGATATCTGAACACTGACTGGTGTCTCTCAGTCCCCTCTCTCTCTCAGGGAGATATCTGTACACTGACTGGTGTCTCTCAGTCCCTCTCTCTCTCAGGGAGATATCTGTACACTGACTGGTGTCTCTCAGTCCCCCCTCTCTCTCAGGGAGATATCTGTACACTGACTGGTGTCTCTCAGTCCTCTCTCTCAGGGAGATATCTGTACACTGACTGGTGTCTCTCAGTCCCCTCTCTCTCTCAGGGAGATATCTGTGCACTGACTGGTGTCCCTCAGTCCCCTCTCTCTCTCTGGGAGATTCTGTACACTGACTGGTGTCTCTCAGTCCTCTCTCTCAGGGAGATATCTGTATACTGACTGGTGTCTCTCTGTCCCCTCTCTCTCTCAGGGAGATATCTGTATACTGACTGGTGTCTCTCAGTCCCCTCTCTCTCAGGGAGATATGTGTACACTGCCTGGTGTGTCTCAGTTCCCTCTCTCTCTCAAGGAGATATCTGTACACTGACTGGTGTCTCTCAGTCCCCTCTCTCTCTCTCAGGGAGATATCTGTACACTGACTGGTGTCTCTCAGTCCCCTCTCTCTCTCTCAGGGAGATATCTGTACACTGACTGGTGTCTCTCAGTCCGCTCTCTCTCTCAGGGAGATATCTGTACACTGACTGGTGTCTCTCAGTCCCCTCTCTCTCAGGGAGATATCTGTACACTGACTGGTGTCTCTCAGTCCTCTCTCTCAGGGAGATTCTGTACACTGACTGGTGTCTCTCAGTCCCCTCTCTCTCTCAGGGAGATATCTGTACATTGACTGGTGTCTCTCAGTCCCCTCTCTCTCAGGGAGATATCTGTACACTGACTGGTGTCTCTCAGTCCTCTCTCTCTCAGGGAGATATCTGTACACTGACTGGTGTCTCTCAGTTCCCTCTCTCCAGGGAGATATCTGTACACTGACTGGTCTCTCTCAGTCCCCTCTCTCTCAGGGAGATATCTGTACACTGACTGGTGTCTCTCAGTCCTCTCTCTCTCAGGGAGATATCTGTACACTGACTGGTGTCTCTCAGTTCCCTCTCTCCAGGGAGATATCTGTACACTGACTGGTGTCACTCAGTCCCCTCTCTCTCTCAGGGAGATATCTGTACACTGACTGGTGTCTCTCAGTCCCCTCTCTCTCTCAGGGAGATATCTGTACACTGACTGGTGTCTCTCAGTCCCCTCTCTCTCAGGGAGATATCTGTACACTGACTGGTGTCTCTCAGTTCCCTCTCTCTCTCTCTCAAGGAGAAATCTGTACACTGACTGGTGTCTCTCAGTCCCCTCACTCTCAGGGAGATATATGTACACTGACTGGTGTCGCTCAGTCCCCTCTCTCTCTCAGGGAGATATCTGTACACTGACTGGTGTCTCTCAGTCCCTCTCTCTCTCAGGGAGATATCTGTACACTGACTGGTGTCTCTCAGTTCCCTCTCTCTCAGGGAGATATCTGAACACTGACTGGTGTCTCTCAGTCCCTCTCTCTCTCAGGGAGATATATGTACACTGACTGGTGTCTCTCAGTTCCCTCTCTCTCTCAGGGAGATATCTGTACACTGACTGGTGTCTCAGTCCCCCCTCTCTCTCAGGGAGATATCTGTACACTGACTGGTGTCTCTCAGTCCCCTCTCTCTCAGGGAGATATCTGTACACTGACTGGTGTCTCTCAGTTCCCTCTCTCTCTCTCTCAAGGAGAAATCTGTACACTGACTGGTGTCTCTCAGTCCCCTCACTCTCAGGGAGATATATGTACACTGACTGGTGTCGCTCAGTCCCCTCTCTCTCTCAGGGAGATATCTGTACACTGACTGGTGTCTCTCAGTCCTCTCTCTCAGGGAGATATCTGTACACTGACTGGTGTCTCTCAGTCCCCTCACTCTCTGGGAGATATCTGTACACTGACTGGTGTCTCTCAGTCCCCTCTCTCTCTCAGGGAGATATCTGTACCCTTACTGGTGCCTCTCAGTCCCCTCTCTCTCAGGGAGATATCTGTACACCGACTGGTGTCTCTCAGTCCCCCCTCTCTCAGGGAGATATCTGTATACTGACTGGTGTCTCTCAGTCCCCCCTCTCTCTCAGGGAGATATCTGTACACTGACTGGTGTCTCTCAATCCTCTCTCCCTCAGGGAGATATCTGTACACTGACTGGTGTCTCTCAGTCCCCTCGCTCTCTCAGGGAGATATCTGTGCACTGACTGGTGTCACTCAGTCCCCTCTCTCTCTCAGGGAGATATCTGTACACTGACTGGTGTCTCTCAGTCCTCTCTCCCTCAGGGAGATATCTGTACACTGACTGGTGTCTCTCAGTCCCCTCGCTCTCTCAGGGAGATATCTGTACACTGACTGGTGTCTCTCAGTCCCCTCTCTTTCAGGGAGATATCTCTACACTGACTTGTGTCTCTCAGTCCCCCCTCTCTCTCTCAGGGAGATATCTGTACACTGACTGGTGTCTCTCAGTCCTCTCTCTCAGGGAGATATCTGTACACTGACTGGTGTCTCTCAGTCCCCTCTCTCTCTCAGGGAGATTCTGTACACTGACTGGTGTCTCTCAGTCCTCTCTCTCTCAGGGAGATATCTGTACACTGACTGGTGTCTCTCAGTCCCCTCTCTCTCTCTCAGGGAGATATCTGTACACTGACTGGTGTCTCTCAGTCCCCCCTCGCTTTCTCACGGAGATATCTGTACACTGACTGGTGTCTCTCAGTCCCCTCTCTCTCTCAGGGAGATTCTGTACACAGGACTGAGAGACACCAGTCAGTCTCTCTCAGGGAGATATCTGTACACTGACTGGTGCCTCTCAGTCCCCTCTCTCTCAGGGAGATATATGTACACTGACTGGTGTCTCTCAGTCCCCTCTCTCTCTCAGGGAGATATCTGTACACTGACTGGTGTCTCTCAGTCCCCTCTCTCTCTCAGGGAGATATCCGTACACTGACTGGTGTCTCTCAGTCCCCTCTCTCTCAGGGAGATATCTGTACACCGACTGGTGTCTCTCAGTCCCCCCCTCTCTCAGGGAGATATCTGTACACTGACTGGTGTCTCTCAGTCCTCTCTCGCTCTCTCAGGGGGGTATCTGTACACTGACTGGTGTCTCTCAGTCCCCCCTCTCTCTCTCAGGGAGATTCTGTACACTGACTGGTCTCTCTCAGTCCCCTCTCTCTCTCAGGGAGATATCTGTACACTGACTGGTGTCTCTCAGTCCTCTCTCCCTCAGGGAGATATCTGTACACTGACTGGTGTCTCTCAGTCCCCCCTCTCTCTCAGGGAGATATCTGTACACTGACTGGTGTCACTCAGTCCCCTCTCTCTCTCAGGGAGATATCTGTACACTGACTGGTGTCTCTCAGTCCTCTCTCCCTCAGGGAGATATCTGTACACTGACTGGTGTCTCTCAGTCCCCTCGCTCTCTCAGGGAGATATCTGTACACTGACTGGTGTCTCTCAGTCCCCCCTCTCTCTCAGGTAGATATCTGTACACTGACTGGTGTCTCTCTGTCCCCTCTCTCTCTCAGGGAGATATCTGTATACTGACTGGTGTCTCTCAGTCCCCTCTCTCTCAGGGAGATATCTGTACACTGACTGGTGTCTCTCAGTTCCCTCTCTCTCTCAGGGAGATATCTGTACACTGACTGGTGTGTCTCAGTCCTCTCTCTCAGGGAGATATCTGTACACTGACTGGTGTCTCTCAGTCCCCTCTCTCTCAGGGAGATGTCTGTACACTGACTGGTTTCTCTCTGTCCCCTCTCTCTCTCAGGGAGATATCTGTACACTGACTGGTGTCTCTCAGTCCCCTCTCTCTCAGGGAGATATCTGTACACTGACTGGTGTCTCTCAGTTCCCTCTCTCTCTCAAGGAGATATCTGTACACTGACTGGTGTCTCTCAGTCCCCTCTCTCTCTCTCAGGGAGATATCTGTACACTGACTGGTGTCTCTCAGTCCTCTCAGGGAGATATCTGTACACTGACTGGTGTCTCTCAGTTCCCCCTCTCTCAGAGAGATATCTGAACACTGACTGGTGTCTCTCAGTCCCCTCTCTCTCTCAGGGAGATATCTGTACACTGACTGGTGTCTCTCAGTCCCTCTCTCTCTCAGGGAGATATCTGTACACTGACTGGTGTCTCTCAGTCCCCCCTCTCTCTCAGGGAGATATCTGTACACTGACTGGTGTCTCTCAGTCCTCTCTCTCAGGGAGATATCTGTACACTGACTGGTGTCTCTCAGTCCCCTCTCTCTCTCAGGGAGATATCTGTGCACTGACTGGTGTCCCTCAGTCCCCTCTCTCTCTCTGGGAGATTCTGTACACTGACTGGTGTCTCTCAGTCCTCTCTCTCAGGGAGATATCTGTACACTGACTGGTGTCTCTCAGTCCTCTCTCTCAGGGAGATTCTGTACACTGACTGGTGTCTCTCAGTTCCCTCTCTCCAGGGAGATATCTGTACACTGACTGGTGTCTCTCAGTCCCCTCTCTCTCTCAGGGAGATATCTGTACACTGACTGGTGTCTCTCAGTCCCCTCTCTCTCAGGGAGATATCTGTACACCGACTGGTGTCTCTCAGTCCCCCCCTCTCTCAGGGAGATATCTGTACACTGACTGGTGTCTCTCAGTCCTCTCTCTCTCTCAGGGGGGTATCTGTACACTGACTGGTGTCTCTCAGTCCCCCCTCTCTCTCTCAGGGAGATTCTGTACACTGACTGGTCTCTCTCAGTCCCCTCTCTCTCTCAGGGAGATATCTGTACACTGACTGGTGTCTCTCAGTCCTCTCTCCCTCAGGGAGATATCTGTACACTGACTGGTGTCTCTCAGTCCCCCCTCTCTCTCAGGGAGATATCTGTACACTGACTGGTGTCTCTCAATCCTCTCTCCCTCAGGGAGATATCTGTACACTGACTGGTGTCTCTCAGTCCCCTCGCTCTCTCAGGGAGATATCTGTGCACTGACTGGTGTCACTCAGTCCCCTCTCTCTCTCAGGGAGATATCTGTACACTGACTGGTGTCTCTCAGTCCTCTCTCCCTCAGGGAGATATCTGTACACTGACTGGTGTCTCTCAGTCCCCTCGCTCTCTCAGGGAGATATCTGTACACTGACTGGTGTCTCTCAGTCCCCTCTCTTTCAGGGAGATATCTCTACACTGACTTGTGTCTCTCAGTCCCCCCTCTCTCTCTCAGGGAGATATCTGTACACTGACTGGTGTCTCTCAGTCCTCTCTCTCAGGGAGATATCTGTACACTGACTGGTGTCTCTCAGTCCCCTCTCTCTCTCAGGGAGATTCTGTACACTGACTGGTGTCTCTCAGTCCTCTCTCTCTCAGGGAGATATCTGTACACTGACTGGTGTCTCTCAGTCCCCTCTCTCTCTCTCAGGGAGATATCTGTACACTGACTGGTGTCTCTCAGTCCCCCCTCGCTTTCTCACGGAGATATCTGTACACTGACTGGTGTCTCTCAGTCCCCTCTCTCTCTCAGGGAGATTCTGTACACAGGACTGAGAGACACCAGTCAGTCTCTCTCAGGGAGATATCTGTACACTGACTGGTGCCTCTCAGTCCCCTCTCTCTCAGGGAGATATATGTACACTGACTGGTGTCTCTCAGTCCCCTCTCTCTCTCAGGGAGATATCTGTACACTGACTGGTGTCTCTCAGTCCCCTCTCTCTCTCAGGGAGATATCCGTACACTGACTGGTGTCTCTCAGTCCCCTCTCTCTCAGGGAGATATCTGTACACCGACTGGTGTCTCTCAGTCCCCCCCTCTCTCAGGGAGATATCTGTACACTGACTGGTGTCTCTCAGTCCTCTCTCGCTCTCTCAGGGGGGTATCTGTACACTGACTGGTGTCTCTCAGTCCCCCCTCTCTCTCTCAGGGAGATTCTGTACACTGACTGGTCTCTCTCAGTCCCCTCTCTCTCTCAGGGAGATATCTGTACACTGACTGGTGTCTCTCAGTCCTCTCTCCCTCAGGGAGATATCTGTACACTGACTGGTGTCTCTCAGTCCCCCCTCTCTCTCAGGGAGATATCTGTACACTGACTGGTGTCACTCAGTCCCCTCTCTCTCTCTCAGGGAGATATCTGTACACTGACTGGTGTCTCTCAGTCCTCTCTCCCTCAGGGAGATATCTGTACACTGACTGGTGTCTCTCAGTCCCCTCGCTCTCTCAGGGAGATATCTGTACACTGACTGGTGTCTCTCAGTCCCCCCTCTCTCTCAGGTAGATATCTGTACACTGACTGGTGTCTCTCAGTCCCCCCTCTCTCTCAGGGAGATATCTGTACACTGACTGGTGTCTCTCAGTCCCCTCTCTCTCAGGGAGATATCTGTACACTGACTGGTGTCTCTCAGTCCCATCTCTCTCAGGGAGATATCTGTACACTGACTGGTGTCTCTCAGTTCCCTCTCTCTCTCAGGGAGATATCTGTACACTGACTGGTGTGTCTCAGTCCTCTCTCTCAGGGAGATATCTGTACACTGACTGGTGTCTCTCAGTCCCCTCTCTCTCAGGGAGATGTCTGTACACGGACTGGTTTCTCTCTGTCCCCTCTCTCTCTCAGGGAGATATCTGTACACTGACTGGTGTCTCTCAGTCCCCGCTCTCTCTCAGGGAGATATCTGTACACTGACTGGTTTCTCTCTGTCCCCTCTCTCTCTCAGGGAGATATCTGTATACTGACTGGTGTCTCTCAGTCCCCTCTCTCTCAGGGAGATATCTGTACACTGACTGGTGTCTCTCAGTTCCCTCTCTCTCTCAAGGAGATATCTGTACACTGACTGGTGTCTCTCAGTCCCCTCTCTCTCTCTCAGGGAGATATCTGTACACTGACTGGTGTCTCTCAGTCCTCTCAGGGAGATATCTGTACACTGACTGGTGTCTCTCAGTTCCCCCTCTCTCAGAGAGATATCTGAACACTGACTGGTGTCTCTCAGTCCCCTCTCTCTCTCAGGGAGATATCTGTACACTGACTGGTGTCTCTCAGTCCCTCTCTCTCTCAGGGAGATATCTGTACACTGACTGGTGTCTCTCAGTCCCCCCTCTCTCTCAGGGAGATATCTGTACACTGACTGGTGTCTCTCAGTCCTCTCTCTCAGGGAGATATCTGTACACTGACTGGTGTCTCTCAGTCCCCTCTCTCTCTCAGGGAGATATCTGTGCACTGACTGGTGTCCCTCAGTCCCCTCTCTCTCTCTGGGAGATTCTGTACACTGACTGGTGTCTCTCAGTCCTCTCTCTCAGGGAGATATCTGTATACTGACTGGTGTCTCTCTGTCCCCTCTCTCTCTCAGGGAGATATCTGTATACTGACTGGTGTCTCTCAGTCCCCTCTCTCTCAGGGAGATATGTGTACACTGCCTGGTGTGTCTCAGTTCCCTCTCTCTCTCAAGGAGATATCTGTACACTGACTGGTGTCTCTCAGTCCCCTCTCTCTCTCTCAGGGAGATATCTGTACACTGACTGGTGTCTCTCAGTCCCCTCTCTCTCTCTCAGGGAGATATCTGTACACTGACTGGTGTCTCTCATTCCGCTCTCTCTCTCAGGGAGATATCTGTACACTGACTGGTGTCTCTCAGTCCCCTCTCTCTCAGGGAGATATCTGTACACTGACTGGTGTCTCTCAGTCCTCTCTCTCAGGGAGATTCTGTACACTGACTGGTGTCTCTCAGTCCCCTCTCTCTCTCAGGGAGATATCTGTACATTGACTGGTGTCTCTCAGTCCCCTCTCTCTCAGGGAGATATCTGTACACTGACTGGTGTCTCTCAGTCCTCTCTCTCTCAGGGAGATATCTGTACACTGACTGGTGTCTCTCAGTTCCCTCTCTCCAGGGAGATATCTGTACACTGACTGGTCTCTCTCAGTCCCCTCTCTCTCAGGGAGATATCTGTACACTGACTGGTGTCTCTCAGTCCTCTCTCTCTCAGGGAGATATCTGTACACTGACTGGTGTCTCTCAGTTCCCTCTCTCCAGGGAGATATCTGTACACTGACTGGTGTCACTCAGTCCCCTCTCTCTCTCAGGGAGATATCTGTACACTGACTGGTGTCTCTCAGTCCCCTCTCTCTCTCAGGGAGATATCTGTACACTGACTGGTGTCTCTCAGTCCCCTCTCTCTCAGGGAGATATCTGTACACTGACTGGTGTCTCTCAGTTCCCTCTCTCTCTCTCTCAAGGAGAAATCTGTACACTGACTGGTGTCTCTCAGTCCCCTCACTCTCAGGGAGATATATGTACACTGACTGGTGTCGCTCAGTCCCCTCTCTCTCTCAGGGAGATATCTGTACACTGACTGGTGTCTCTCAGTCCCTCTCTCTCTCAGGGAGATATCTGTACACTGACTGGTGTCTCTCAGTTCCCTCTCTCTCAGGGAGATATCTGAACACTGACTGGTGTCTCTCAGTCCCTCTCTCTCTCAGGGAGATATATGTACACTGACTGGTGTCTCTCAGTTCCCTCTCTCTCTCAGGGAGATATCTGTACACTGACTGGTGTCTCAGTCCCCCCTCTCTCTCAGGGAGATATCTGTACACTGACTGGTGTCTCTCAGTCCCCTCTCTCTCAGGGAGATATCTGTACACTGACTGGTGTCTCTCAGTTCCCTCTCTCTCTCTCTCAAGGAGAAATCTGTACACTGACTGGTGTCTCTCAGTCCCCTCACTCTCAGGGAGATATATGTACACTGACTGGTGTCGCTCAGTCCCCTCTCTCTCTCAGGGAGATATCTGTACACTGACTGGTGTCTCTCAGTCCTCTCTCTCAGGGAGATATCTGTACACTGACTGGTGTCTCTCAGTCCCCTCACTCTCTGGGAGATATCTGTACACTGACTGGTGTCTCTCAGTCCCCTCTCTCTCTCAGGGAGATATCTGTACCCTTACTGGTGCCTCTCAGTCCCCTCTCTCTCAGGGAGATATCTGTACACCGACTGGTGTCTCTCAGTCCCCCCTCTCTCAGGGAGATATCTGTATACTGACTGGTGTCTCTCAGTCCCCCCTCTCTCTCAGGGAGATATCTGTACACTGACTGGTGTCTCTCAATCCTCTCTCCCTCAGGGAGATATCTGTACACTGACTGGTGTCTCTCAGTCCCCTCGCTCTCTCAGGGAGATATCTGTGCACTGACTGGTGTCACTCAGTCCCCTCTCTCTCTCAGGGAGATATCTGTACACTGACTGGTGTCTCTCAGTCCTCTCTCCCTCAGGGAGATATCTGTACACTGACTGGTGTCTCTCAGTCCCCTCGCTCTCTCAGGGAGATATCTGTACACTGACTGGTGTCTCTCAGTCCCCTCTCTTTCAGGGAGATATCTCTACACTGACTTGTGTCTCTCAGTCCCCCCTCTCTCTCTCAGGGAGATATCTGTACACTGACTGGTGTCTCTCAGTCCTCTCTCTCAGGGAGATATCTGTACACTGACTGGTGTCTCTCAGTCCCCTCTCTCTCTCAGGGAGATTCTGTACACTGACTGGTGTCTCTCAGTCCTCTCTCTCTCAGGGAGATATCTGTACACTGACTGGTGTCTCTCAGTCCCCTCTCTCTCTCTCAGGGAGATATCTGTACACTGACTGGTGTCTCTCAGTCCCCCCTCGCTTTCTCACGGAGATATCTGTACACTGACTGGTGTCTCTCAGTCCCCTCTCTCTCTCAGGGAGATTCTGTACACAGGACTGAGAGACACCAGTCAGTCTCTCTCAGGGAGATATCTGTACACTGACTGGTGCCTCTCAGTCCCCTCTCTCTCAGGGAGATATATGTACACTGACTGGTGTCTCTCAGTCCCCTCTCTCTCTCAGGGAGATATCTGTACACTGACTGGTGTCTCTCAGTCCCCTCTCTCTCTCAGGGAGATATCCGTACACTGACTGGTGTCTCTCAGTCCCCTCTCTCTCAGGGAGATATCTGTACACCGACTGGTGTCTCTCAGTCCCCCCCTCTCTCAGGGAGATATCTGTACACTGACTGGTGTCTCTCAGTCCTCTCTCGCTCTCTCAGGGGGGTATCTGTACACTGACTGGTGTCTCTCAGTCCCCCCTCTCTCTCTCAGGGAGATTCTGTACACTGACTGGTCTCTCTCAGTCCCCTCTCTCTCTCAGGGAGATATCTGTACACTGACTGGTGTCTCTCAGTCCTCTCTCCCTCAGGGAGATATCTGTACACTGACTGGTGTCTCTCAGTCCCCCCTCTCTCTCAGGGAGATATCTGTACACTGACTGGTGTCACTCAGTCCCCTCTCTCTCTCAGGGAGATATCTGTACACTGACTGGTGTCTCTCAGTCCTCTCTCCCTCAGGGAGATATCTGTACACTGACTGGTGTCTCTCAGTCCCCTCGCTCTCTCAGGGAGATATCTGTACACTGACTGGTGTCTCTCAGTCCCCCCTCTCTCTCAGGTAGATATCTGTACACTGACTGGTGTCTCTCTGTCCCCTCTCTCTCTCAGGGAGATATCTGTATACTGACTGGTGTCTCTCAGTCCCCTCTCTCTCAGGGAGATATCTGTACACTGACTGGTGTCTCTCAGTTCCCTCTCTCTCTCAGGGAGATATCTGTACACTGACTGGTGTGTCTCAGTCCTCTCTCTCAGGGAGATATCTGTACACTGACTGGTGTCTCTCAGTCCCCTCTCTCTCAGGGAGATGTCTGTACACTGACTGGTTTCTCTCTGTCCCCTCTCTCTCTCAGGGAGATATCTGTACACTGACTGGTGTCTCTCAGTCCCCTCTCTCTCAGGGAGATATCTGTACACTGACTGGTGTCTCTCAGTTCCCTCTCTCTCTCAAGGAGATATCTGTACACTGACTGGTGTCTCTCAGTCCCCTCTCTCTCTCTCAGGGAGATATCTGTACACTGACTGGTGTCTCTCAGTCCTCTCAGGGAGATATCTGTACACTGACTGGTGTCTCTCAGTTCCCCCTCTCTCAGAGAGATATCTGAACACTGACTGGTGTCTCTCAGTCCCCTCTCTCTCTCAGGGAGATATCTGTACACTGACTGGTGTCTCTCAGTCCCTCTCTCTCTCAGGGAGATATCTGTACACTGACTGGTGTCTCTCAGTCCCCCCTCTCTCTCAGGGAGATATCTGTACACTGACTGGTGTCTCTCAGTCCTCTCTCTCAGGGAGATATCTGTACACTGACTGGTGTCTCTCAGTCCCCTCTCTCTCTCAGGGAGATATCTGTGCACTGACTGGTGTCCCTCAGTCCCCTCTCTCTCTCTGGGAGATTCTGTACACTGACTGGTGTCTCTCAGTCCTCTCTCTCAGGGAGATATCTGTATACTGACTGGTGTCTCTCTGTCCCCTCTCTCTCTCAGGGAGATATCTGTATACTGACTGGTGTCTCTCAGTCCCCTCTCTCTCAGGGAGATATCTGTACACTGCCTGGTGTGTCTCAGTTCCCTCTCTCTCTCAAGGAGATATCTGTACACTGACTGGTGTCTCTCAGTCCCCTCTCTCTCTCTCAGGGAGATATCTGTACACTGACTGGTGTCTCTCAGTCCCCTCTCTCTCTCTCAGGGAGATATCTGTACACTGACTGGTGTCTCTCAGTCCTCTCTCTCTCTCAGGGAGATATCTGTACACTGACTGGTGTCTCTCAGTCCCCTCTCTCTCAGGGAGATATCTGTACACTGACTGGTGTCTCTCAGTCCTCTCTCTCAGGGAGATTCTGTACACTGACTGGTGTCTCTCAGTTCCCTCTCTCCAGGGAGATATCTGTACACTGACTGGTCTCTCTCAGTCCCCTCTCTCTCTGGGAGATATCTGTACACTGACTGGTGTCTCTCAGTCCCCTCTCTCTCTCAGGGAGATATCTGTACCCTGACTGGTGCCTCTCAGTCCCCTCTCTCTCAGGGAGATATCTGTACACCGACTGGTGTCTCTCAGTCCCCCCTCTCTCAGGGAGATATCTGTATACTGACTGGTGTCTCTCAGTCCTCTCTCTCTCTCAGGGGGGTATCTGTACACTGACTGGTGTCTCTCAGTTCCCTCTCTCTCAGGGAGATATCTGAACACTGACTGGTGTCTCTCAGTCCCCCCTCTCTCTCAGGGAGATATCTGTACACCGACTGGTGTCTCTCAGTCCCCCCTCTCTCAGGGAGATATCTGTATACTGACTGGTGTCTCTCAGTCCTCTCTCTCTCTCAGGGGGGTATCTGTACACTGACTGGTGTCTCTCAGTTCCCTCTCTCTCAGGGAGATATCTGTACACTGACTGGTGTCTCTCAGTCCCTCTCTCTCTCAGGGAGATATCTGTACACTGACTGGTGTCTCTCAGTTCCCTCTCTCTCAGGGAGATATCTGAACACTGACTGGTGTCTCTCAGTCCCTCTCTCTCTCAGGGAGATATATGTACACTGACTGGTGTCTCTCAGTTCCCTCTCTCTCTCAGGGAGATATCTGTACACTGACTGGTGTCTCAGTCCCCCCTCTCTCTCAGGGAGATATCTGTACACTGACTGGTGTCTCTCAGTCCCCTCTCTCTCAGGGAGATATCTGTACACTGACTGGTGTCTCTCAGTTCCCTCTCTCTCTCTCTCAAGGAGAAATCTGTACACTGACTGGTGTCTCTCAGTCCCCTCACTCTCAGGGAGATATATGTACACTGACTGGTGTCGCTCAGTCCCCTCTCTCTCTCAGGGAGATATCTGTACACTGACTGGTGTCTCTCAGTCCCTCTCTCTCTCAGGGAGATATCTGTACACTGACTGGTGTCTCTCAGTTCCCTCTCTCTCAGGGAGATATCTGAACACTGACTGGTGTCTCTCAGTCCCTCTCTCTCTCAGGGAGATATATGTACACTGACTGGTGTCTCTCAGTTCCCTCTCTCTCTCAGGGAGATATCTGTACACTGACTGGTGTCTCAGTCCCCCCTCTCTCTCAGGGAGATATCTGTACACTGACTGGTGTCTCTCAGTCCCCTCTCTCTCAGGGAGATATCTGTACACTGACTGGTGTCTCTCAGTTCCCTCTCTCTCTCTCTCAAGGAGAAATCTGTACACTGACTGGTGTCTCTCAGTCCCCTCACTCTCAGGGAGATATATGTACACTGACTGGTGTCGCTCAGTCCCCTCTCTCTCTCAGGGAGATATCTGTACACTGACTGGTGTCTCTCAGTCCTCTCTCTCAGGGAGATATCTGTACACTGACTGGTGTCTCTCAGTCCCCTCACTCTCTGGGAGATATCTGTACACTGACTGGTGTCTCTCAGTCCCCTCTCTCTCTCAGGGAGATATCTGTACCCTTACTGGTGCCTCTCAGTCCCCTCTCTCTCAGGGAGATATCTGTACACCGACTGGTGTCTCTCAGTCCCCCCTCTCTCAGGGAGATATCTGTATACTGACTGGTGTCTCTCAGTCCCCCCTCTCTCTCAGGGAGATATCTGTACACTGACTGGTGTCTCTCAATCCTCTCTCCCTCAGGGAGATATCTGTACACTGACTGGTGTCTCTCAGTCCCCTCGCTCTCTCAGGGAGATATCTGTGCACTGACTGGTGTCACTCAGTCCCCTCTCTCTCTCAGGGAGATATCTGTACACTGACTGGTGTCTCTCAGTCCTCTCTCCCTCAGGGAGATATCTGTACACTGACTGGTGTCTCTCAGTCCCCTCGCTCTCTCAGGGAGATATCTGTACACTGACTGGTGTCTCTCAGTCCCCTCTCTTTCAGGGAGATATCTCTACACTGACTTGTGTCTCTCAGTCCCCCCTCTCTCTCTCAGGGAGATATCTGTACACTGACTGGTGTCTCTCAGTCCTCTCTCTCAGGGAGATATCTGTACACTGACTGGTGTCTCTCAGTCCCCTCTCTCTCTCAGGGAGATTCTGTACACTGACTGGTGTCTCTCAGTCCTCTCTCTCTCAGGGAGATATCTGGACACTGACTGGTGTCTCTCAGTCCCCTCTCTCTCTCTCAGGGAGATATCTGTACACTGACTGGTGTCTCTCAGTCCCCCCTCGCTTTCTCACGGAGATATCTGTACACTGACTGGTGTCTCTCAGTCCCCTCTCTCTCTCAGGGAGATTCTGTACACAGGACTGAGAGACACCAGTCAGTCTCTCTCAGGGAGATATCTGTACACTGACTGGTGCCTCTCAGTCCCCTCTCTCTCAGGGAGATATATGTACACTGACTGGTGTCTCTCAGTCCCCTCTCTCTCTCAGGGAGATATCTGTACACTGACTGGTGTCTCTCAGTCCCCTCTCTCTCTCAGGGAGATATCCGTACACTGACTGGTGTCTCTCAGTCCCCTCTCTCTCAGGGAGATATCTGTACACCGACTGGTGTCTCTCAGTCCCCCCCTCTCTCAGGGAGATATCTGTACACTGACTGGTGTCTCTCAGTCCTCTCTCGCTCTCTCAGGGGGGTATCTGTACACTGACTGGTGTCTCTCAGTCCCCCCTCTCTCTCTCAGGGAGATTCTGTACACTGACTGGTCTCTCTCAGTCCCCTCTCTCTCTCAGGGAGATATCTGTACACTGACTGGTGTCTCTCAGTCCTCTCTCCCTCAGGGAGATATCTGTACACTGACTGGTGTCTCTCAGTCCCCCCTCTCTCTCAGGGAGATATCTGTACACTGACTGGTGTCACTCAGTCCCCTCTCTCTCTCAGGGAGATATCTGTACACTGACTGGTGTCTCTCAGTCCTCTCTCCCTCAGGGAGATATCTGTACACTGACTGGTGTCTCTCAGTCCCCTCGCTCTCTCAGGGAGATATCTGTACACTGACTGGTGTCTCTCAGTCCCCCCTCTCTCTCAGGTAGATATCTGTACACTGACTGGTGTCTCTCTGTCCCCTCTCTCTCTCAGGGAGATATCTGTATACTGACTGGTGTCTCTCAGTCCCCTCTCTCTCAGGGAGATATCTGTACACTGACTGGTGTCTCTCAGTTCCCTCTCTCTCTCAGGGAGATATCTGTACACTGACTGGTGTGTCTCAGTCCTCTCTCTCAGGGAGATATCTGTACACTGACTGGTGTCTCTCAGTCCCCTCTCTCTCAGGGAGATGTCTGTACACTGACTGGTTTCTCTCTGTCCCCTCTCTCTCTCAGGGAGATATCTGTACACTGACTGGTGTCTCTCAGTCCCCGCTCTCTCTCAGGGAGATATCTGTACACTGACTGGTTTCTCTCTGTCCCCTCTCTCTCTCAGGGAGATATCTGTATACTGACTGGTGTCTCTCAGTCCCCTCTCTCTCAGGGAGATATCTGTACACTGACTGGTGTCTCTCAGTTCCCTCTCTCTCTCAAGGAGATATCTGTACACTGACTGGTGTCTCTCAGTCCCCTCTCTCTCTCTCAGGGAGATATCTGTACACTGACTGGTGTCTCTCAGTCCTCTCAGGGAGATATCTGTACACTGACTGGTGTCTCTCAGTTCCCCCTCTCTCAGAGAGATATCTGAACACTGACTGGTGTCTCTCAGTCCCCTCTCTCTCTCAGGGAGATATCTGTACACTGACTGGTGTCTCTCAGTCCCTCTCTCTCTCAGGGAGATATCTGTACACTGACTGGTGTCTCTCAGTCCCCCCTCTCTCTCAGGGAGATATCTGTACACTGACTGGTGTCTCTCAGTCCTCTCTCTCAGGGAGATATCTGTACACTGACTGGTGTCTCTCAGTCCCCTCTCTCTCTCAGGGAGATATCTGTGCACTGACTGGTGTCCCTCAGTCCCCTCTCTCTCTCTGGGAGATTCTGTACACTGACTGGTGTCTCTCAGTCCTCTCTCTCAGGGAGATATCTGTATACTGACTGGTGTCTCTCTGTCCCCTCTCTCTCTCAGGGAGATATCTGTATACTGACTGGTGTCTCTCAGTCCCCTCTCTCTCAGGGAGATATCTGTACACTGCCTGGTGTGTCTCAGTTCCCTCTCTCTCTCAAGGAGATATCTGTACACTGACTGGTGTCTCTCAGTCCCCTCTCTCTCTCTCAGGGAGATATCTGTACACTGACTGGTGTCTCTCAGTCCCCTCTCTCTCTCTCAGGGAGATATCTGTACACTGACTGGTGTCTCTCAGTCCTCTCTCTCTCTCAGGGAGATATCTGTACACTGACTGGTGTCTCTCAGTCCCCTCTCTCTCAGGGAGATATCTGTACACTGACTGGTGTCTCTCAGTCCTCTCTCTCAGGGAGATTCTGTACACTGACTGGTGTCTCTCAGTTCCCTCTCTCCAGGGAGATATCTGTACACTGACTGGTCTCTCTCAGTCCCCTCTCTCTCTGGGAGATATCTGTACACTGACTGGTGTCTCTCAGTCCCCTCTCTCTCTCAGGGAGATATCTGTACCCTGACTGGTGCCTCTCAGTCCCCTCTCTCTCAGGGAGATATCTGTACACCGACTGGTGTCTCTCAGTCCCCCCTCTCTCAGGGAGATATCTGTATACTGACTGGTGTCTCTCAGTCCTCTCTCTCTCTCAGGGGGGTATCTGTACACTGACTGGTGTCTCTCAGTTCCCTCTCTCTCAGGGAGATATCTGAACACTGACTGGTGTCTCTCAGTCCCCCCTCTCTCTCAGGGAGATATCTGTACACCGACTGGTGTCTCTCAGTCCCCCCTCTCTCAGGGAGATATCTGTATACTGACTGGTGTCTCTCAGTCCTCTCTCTCTCTCAGGGGGGTATCTGTACACTGACTGGTGTCTCTCAGTTCCCTCTCTCTCAGGGAGATATCTGTACACTGACTGGTGTCTCTCAGTCCCTCTCTCTCTCAGGGAGATATCTGTACACTGACTGGTGTCTCTCAGTTCCCTCTCTCTCAGGGAGATATCTGAACACTGACTGGTGTCTCTCAGTCCCTCTCTCTCTCAGGGAGATATATGTACACTGACTGGTGTCTCTCAGTTCCCTCTCTCTCTCAGGGAGATATCTGTACACTGACTGGTGTCTCAGTCCCCCCTCTCTCTCAGGGAGATATCTGTACACTGACTGGTGTCTCTCAGTCCCCTCTCTCTCAGGGAGATATCTGTACACTGACTGGTGTCTCTCAGTTCCCTCTCTCTCTCTCTCAAGGAGAAATCTGTACACTGACTGGTGTCTCTCAGTCCCCTCACTCTCAGGGAGATATATGTACACTGACTGGTGTCGCTCAGTCCCCTCTCTCTCTCAGGGAGATATCTGTACACTGACTGGTGTCTCTCAGTCCCTCTCTCTCTCAGGGAGATATCTGTACACTGACTGGTGTCTCTCAGTTCCCTCTCTCTCAGGGAGATATCTGAACACTGACTGGTGTCTCTCAGTCCCTCTCTCTCTCAGGGAGATATATGTACACTGACTGGTGTCTCTCAGTTCCCTCTCTCTCTCAGGGAGATATCTGTACACTGACTGGTGTCTCAGTCCCCCCTCTCTCTCAGGGAGATATCTGTACACTGACTGGTGTCTCTCAGTCCCCTCTCTCTCAGGGAGATATCTGTACACTGACTGGTGTCTCTCAGTTCCCTCTCTCTCTCTCTCAAGGAGAAATCTGTACACTGACTGGTGTCTCTCAGTCCCCTCACTCTCAGGGAGATATATGTACACTGACTGGTGTCGCTCAGTCCCCTCTCTCTCTCAGGGAGATATCTGTACACTGACTGGTGTCTCTCAGTCCTCTCTCTCAGGGAGATATCTGTACACTGACTGGTGTCTCTCAGTCCCCTCACTCTCTGGGAGATATCTGTACACTGACTGGTGTCTCTCAGTCCCCTCTCTCTCTCAGGGAGATATCTGTACCCTTACTGGTGCCTCTCAGTCCCCTCTCTCTCAGGGAGATATCTGTACACCGACTGGTGTCTCTCAGTCCCCCCTCTCTCAGGGAGATATCTGTATACTGACTGGTGTCTCTCAGTCCCCCCTCTCTCTCAGGGAGATATCTGTACACTGACTGGTGTCTCTCAATCCTCTCTCCCTCAGGGAGATATCTGTACACTGACTGGTGTCTCTCAGTCCCCTCGCTCTCTCAGGGAGATATCTGTGCACTGACTGGTGTCACTCAGTCCCCTCTCTCTCTCAGGGAGATATCTGTACACTGACTGGTGTCTCTCAGTCCTCTCTCCCTCAGGGAGATATCTGTACACTGACTGGTGTCTCTCAGTCCCCTCGCTCTCTCAGGGAGATATCTGTACACTGACTGGTGTCTCTCAGTCCCCTCTCTTTCAGGGAGATATCTCTACACTGACTTGTGTCTCTCAGTCCCCCCTCTCTCTCTCAGGGAGATATCTGTACACTGACTGGTGTCTCTCAGTCCTCTCTCTCAGGGAGATATCTGTACACTGACTGGTGTCTCTCAGTCCCCTCTCTCTCTCAGGGAGATTCTGTACACTGACTGGTGTCTCTCAGTCCTCTCTCTCTCAGGGAGATATCTGTACACTGACTGGTGTCTCTCAGTCCCCTCTCTCTCTCTCAGGGAGATATCTGTACACTGACTGGTGTCTCTCAGTCCCCCCTCGCTTTCTCACGGAGATATCTGTACACTGACTGGTGTCTCTCAGTCCCCTCTCTCTCTCAGGGAGATTCTGTACACAGGACTGAGAGACACCAGTCAGTCTCTCTCAGGGAGATATCTGTACACTGACTGGTGCCTCTCAGTCCCCTCTCTCTCAGGGAGATATATGTACACTGACTGGTGTCTCTCAGTCCCCTCTCTCTCTCAGGGAGATATCTGTACACTGACTGGTGTCTCTCAGTCCCCTCTCTCTCTCAGGGAGATATCCGTACACTGACTGGTGTCTCTCAGTCCCCTCTCTCTCAGGGAGATATCTGTACACCGACTGGTGTCTCTCAGTCCCCCCCTCTCTCAGGGAGATATCTGTACACTGACTGGTGTCTCTCAGTCCTCTCTCGCTCTCTCAGGGGGGTATCTGTACACTGACTGGTGTCTCTCAGTCCCCCCTCTCTCTCTCAGGGAGATTCTGTACACTGACTGGTCTCTCTCAGTCCCCTCTCTCTCTCAGGGAGATATCTGTACACTGACTGGTGTCTCTCAGTCCTCTCTCCCTCAGGGAGATATCTGTACACTGACTGGTGTCTCTCAGTCCCCCCTCTCTCTCAGGGAGATATCTGTACACTGACTGGTGTCACTCAGTCCCCTCTCTCTCTCAGGGAGATATCTGTACACTGACTGGTGTCTCTCAGTCCTCTCTCCCTCAGGGAGATATCTGTACACTGACTGGTGTCTCTCAGTCCCCTCGCTCTCTCAGGGAGATATCTGTACACTGACTGGTGTCTCTCAGTCCCCCCTCTCTCTCAGGTAGATATCTGTACACTGACTGGTGTCTCTCTGTCCCCTCTCTCTCTCAGGGAGATATCTGTATACTGACTGGTGTCTCTCAGTCCCCTCTCTCTCAGGGAGATATCTGTACACTGACTGGTGTCTCTCAGTTCCCTCTCTCTCTCAGGGAGATATCTGTACACTGACTGGTGTGTCTCAGTCCTCTCTCTCAGGGAGATATCTGTACACTGACTGGTGTCTCTCAGTCCCCTCTCTCTCAGGGAGATGTCTGTACACTGACTGGTTTCTCTCTGTCCCCTCTCTCTCTCAGGGAGATATCTGTACACTGACTGGTGTCTCTCAGTCCCCGCTCTCTCTCAGGGAGATATCTGTACACTGACTGGTTTCTCTCTGTCCCCTCTCTCTCTCAGGGAGATATCTGTATACTGACTGGTGTCTCTCAGTCCCCTCTCTCTCAGGGAGATATCTGTACACTGACTGGTGTCTCTCAGTTCCCTCTCTCTCTCAAGGAGATATCTGTACACTGACTGGTGTCTCTCAGTCCCCTCTCTCTCTCTCAGGGAGATATCTGTACACTGACTGGTGTCTCTCAGTCCTCTCAGGGAGATATCTGTACACTGACTGGTGTCTCTCAGTTCCCCCTCTCTCAGAGAGATATCTGAACACTGACTGGTGTCTCTCAGTCCCCTCTCTCTCTCAGGGAGATATCTGTACACTGACTGGTGTCTCTCAGTCCCTCTCTCTCTCAGGGAGATATCTGTACACTGACTGGTGTCTCTCAGTCCCCCCTCTCTCTCAGGGAGATATCTGTACACTGACTGGTGTCTCTCAGTCCTCTCTCTCAGGGAGATATCTGTACACTGACTGGTGTCTCTCAGTCCCCTCTCTCTCTCAGGGAGATATCTGTGCACTGACTGGTGTCCCTCAGTCCCCTCTCTCTCTCTGGGAGATTCTGTACACTGACTGGTGTCTCTCAGTCCTCTCTCTCAGGGAGATATCTGTATACTGACTGGTGTCTCTCTGTCCCCTCTCTCTCTCAGGGAGATATCTGTATACTGACTGGTGTCTCTCAGTCCCCTCTCTCTCAGGGAGATATCTGTACACTGCCTGGTGTGTCTCAGTTCCCTCTCTCTCTCAAGGAGATATCTGTACACTGACTGGTGTCTCTCAGTCCCCTCTCTCTCTCTCAGGGAGATATCTGTACACTGACTGGTGTCTCTCAGTCCCCTCTCTCTCTCTCAGGGAGATATCTGTACACTGACTGGTGTCTCTCAGTTCCCTCTCTCCAGGGAGATATCTGTACACTGACTGGTCTCTCTCAGTCCCCTCTCTCTCTGGGAGATATCTGTACACTGACTGGTGTCTCTCAGTCCCCTCTCTCTCTCAGGGAGATATCTGTACCCTGACTGGTGCCTCTCAGTCCCCTCTCTCTCAGGGAGATATCTGTACACCGACTGGTGTCTCTCAGTCCCCCCTCTCTCAGGGAGATATCTGTATACTGACTGGTGTCTCTCAGTCCTCTCTCTCTCTCAGGGGGGTATCTGTACACTGACTGGTGTCTCTCAGTTCCCTCTCTCTCAGGGAGATATCTGAACACTGACTGGTGTCTCTCAGTCCCCCCTCTCTCTCAGGGAGATATCTGTACACCGACTGGTGTCTCTCAGTCCCCCCTCTCTCAGGGAGATATCTGTATACTGACTGGTGTCTCTCAGTCCTCTCTCTCTCTCAGGGGGGTATCTGTACACTGACTGGTGTCTCTCAGTTCCCTCTCTCTCAGGGAGATATCTGTACACTGACTGGTGTCTCTCAGTCCCTCTCTCTCTCAGGGAGATATCTGTACACTGACTGGTGTCTCTCAGTTCCCTCTCTCTCAGGGAGATATCTGAACACTGACTGGTGTCTCTCAGTCCCTCTCTCTCTCAGGGAGATATATGTACACTGACTGGTGTCTCTCAGTTCCCTCTCTCTCTCAGGGAGATATCTGTACACTGACTGGTGTCTCAGTCCCCCCTCTCTCTCAGGGAGATATCTGTACACTGACTGGTGTCTCTCAGTCCCCTCTCTCTCAGGGAGATATCTGTACACTGACTGGTGTCTCTCAGTTCCCTCTCTCTCTCTCTCAAGGAGAAATCTGTACACTGACTGGTGTCTCTCAGTCCCCTCACTCTCAGGGAGATATATGTACACTGACTGGTGTCGCTCAGTCCCCTCTCTCTCTCAGGGAGATATCTGTACACTGACTGGTGTCTCTCAGTCCCTCTCTCTCTCAGGGAGATATCTGTACACTGACTGGTGTCTCTCAGTTCCCTCTCTCTCAGGGAGATATCTGAACACTGACTGGTGTCTCTCAGTCCCTCTCTCTCTCAGGGAGATATATGTACACTGACTGGTGTCTCTCAGTTCCCTCTCTCTCTCAGGGAGATATCTGTACACTGACTGGTGTCTCAGTCCCCCCTCTCTCTCAGGGAGATATCTGTACACTGACTGGTGTCTCTCAGTCCCCTCTCTCTCAGGGAGATATCTGTACACTGACTGGTGTCTCTCAGTTCCCTCTCTCTCTCTCTCAAGGAGAAATCTGTACACTGACTGGTGTCTCTCAGTCCCCTCACTCTCAGGGAGATATATGTACACTGACTGGTGTCGCTCAGTCCCCTCTCTCTCTCAGGGAGATATCTGTACACTGACTGGTGTCTCTCAGTCCTCTCTCTCAGGGAGATATCTGTACACTGACTGGTGTCTCTCAGTCCCCTCACTCTCTGGGAGATATCTGTACACTGACTGGTGTCTCTCAGTCCCCTCTCTCTCTCAGGGAGATATCTGTACCCTTACTGGTGCCTCTCAGTCCCCTCTCTCTCAGGGAGATATCTGTACACCGACTGGTGTCTCTCAGTCCCCCCTCTCTCAGGGAGATATCTGTATACTGACTGGTGTCTCTCAGTCCCCCCTCTCTCTCAGGGAGATATCTGTACACTGACTGGTGTCTCTCAATCCTCTCTCCCTCAGGGAGATATCTGTACACTGACTGGTGTCTCTCAGTCCCCTCGCTCTCTCAGGGAGATATCTGTGCACTGACTGGTGTCACTCAGTCCCCTCTCTCTCTCAGGGAGATATCTGTACACTGACTGGTGTCTCTCAGTCCTCTCTCCCTCAGGGAGATATCTGTACACTGACTGGTGTCTCTCAGTCCCCTCGCTCTCTCAGGGAGATATCTGTACACTGACTGGTGTCTCTCAGTCCCCTCTCTTTCAGGGAGATATCTCTACACTGACTTGTGTCTCTCAGTCCCCCCTCTCTCTCTCAGGGAGATATCTGTACACTGACTGGTGTCTCTCAGTCCTCTCTCTCAGGGAGATATCTGTACACTGACTGGTGTCTCTCAGTCCCCTCTCTCTCTCAGGGAGATTCTGTACACTGACTGGTGTCTCTCAGTCCTCTCTCTCTCAGGGAGATATCTGTACACTGACTGGTGTCTCTCAGTCCCCTCTCTCTCTCTCAGGGAGATATCTGTACACTGACTGGTGTCTCTCAGTCCCCCCTCGCTTTCTCACGGAGATATCTGTACACTGACTGGTGTCTCTCAGTCCCCTCTCTCTCTCAGGGAGATTCTGTACACAGGACTGAGAGACACCAGTCAGTCTCTCTCAGGGAGATATCTGTACACTGACTGGTGCCTCTCAGTCCCCTCTCTCTCAGGGAGATATATGTACACTGACTGGTGTCTCTCAGTCCCCTCTCTCTCTCAGGGAGATATCTGTACACTGACTGGTGTCTCTCAGTCCCCTCTCTCTCTCAGGGAGATATCCGTACACTGACTGGTGTCTCTCAGTCCCCTCTCTCTCAGGGAGATATCTGTACACCGACTGGTGTCTCTCAGTCCCCCCCTCTCTCAGGGAGATATCTGTACACTGACTGGTGTCTCTCAGTCCTCTCTCGCTCTCTCAGGGGGGTATCTGTACACTGACTGGTGTCTCTCAGTCCCCCCTCTCTCTCTCAGGGAGATTCTGTACACTGACTGGTCTCTCTCAGTCCCCTCTCTCTCTCAGGGAGATATCTGTACACTGACTGGTGTCTCTCAGTCCTCTCTCCCTCAGGGAGATATCTGTACACTGACTGGTGTCTCTCAGTCCCCCCTCTCTCTCAGGGAGATATCTGTACACTGACTGGTGTCACTCAGTCCCCTCTCTCTCTCAGGGAGATATCTGTACACTGACTGGTGTCTCTCAGTCCTCTCTCCCTCAGGGAGATATCTGTACACTGACTGGTGTCTCTCAGTCCCCTCGCTCTCTCAGGGAGATATCTGTACACTGACTGGTGTCTCTCAGTCCCCCCTCTCTCTCAGGTAGATATCTGTACACTGACTGGTGTCTCTCTGTCCCCTCTCTCTCTCAGGGAGATATCTGTATACTGACTGGTGTCTCTCAGTCCCCTCTCTCTCAGGGAGATATCTGTACACTGACTGGTGTCTCTCAGTTCCCTCTCTCTCTCAGGGAGATATCTGTACACTGACTGGTGTGTCTCAGTCCTCTCTCTCAGGGAGATATCTGTACACTGACTGGTGTCTCTCAGTCCCCTCTCTCTCAGGGAGATGTCTGTACACTGACTGGTTTCTCTCTGTCCCCTCTCTCTCTCAGGGAGATATCTGTACACTGACTGGTGTCTCTCAGTCCCCGCTCTCTCTCAGGGAGATATCTGTACACTGACTGGTTTCTCTCTGTCCCCTCTCTCTCTCAGGGAGATATCTGTATACTGACTGGTGTCTCTCAGTCCCCTCTCTCTCAGGGAGATATCTGTACACTGACTGGTGTCTCTCAGTTCCCTCTCTCTCTCAAGGAGATATCTGTACACTGACTGGTGTCTCTCAGTCCCCTCTCTCTCTCTCAGGGAGATATCTGTACACTGACTGGTGTCTCTCAGTCCTCTCAGGGAGATATCTGTACACTGACTGGTGTCTCTCAGTTCCCCCTCTCTCAGAGAGATATCTGAACACTGACTGGTGTCTCTCAGTCCCCTCTCTCTCTCAGGGAGATATCTGTACACTGACTGGTGTCTCTCAGTCCCTCTCTCTCTCAGGGAGATATCTGTACACTGACTGGTGTCTCTCAGTCCCCCCTCTCTCTCAGGGAGATATCTGTACACTGACTGGTGTCTCTCAGTCCTCTCTCTCAGGGAGATATCTGTACACTGACTGGTGTCTCTCAGTCCCCTCTCTCTCTCAGGGAGATATCTGTGCACTGACTGGTGTCCCTCAGTCCCCTCTCTCTCTCTGGGAGATTCTGTACACTGACTGGTGTCTCTCAGTCCTCTCTCTCAGGGAGATATCTGTATACTGACTGGTGTCTCTCTGTCCCCTCTCTCTCTCAGGGAGATATCTGTATACTGACTGGTGTCTCTCAGTCCCCTCTCTCTCAGGGAGATATCTGTACACTGCCTGGTGTGTCTCAGTTCCCTCTCTCTCTCAAGGAGATATCTGTACACTGACTGGTGTCTCTCAGTCCCCTCTCTCTCTCTCAGGGAGATATCTGTACACTGACTGGTGTCTCTCAGTCCCCTCTCTCTCTCTCAGGGAGATATCTGTACACTGACTGGTGTCTCTCAGTCCTCTCTCTCTCTCAGGGAGATATCTGTACACTGACTGGTGTCTCTCAGTCCCCTCTCTCTCAGGGAGATATCTGTACACTGACTGGTGTCTCTCAGTCCTCTCTCTCAGGGAGATTCTGTACACTGACTGGTGTCTCTCAGTTCCCTCTCTCCAGGGAGATATCTGTACACTGACTGGTCTCTCTCAGTCCCCTCTCTCTCTGGGAGATATCTGTACACTGACTGGTGTCTCTCAGTCCCCTCTCTCTCTCAGGGAGATATCTGTACCCTGACTGGTGCCTCTCAGTCCCCTCTCTCTCAGGGAGATATCTGTACACCGACTGGTGTCTCTCAGTCCCCCCTCTCTCAGGGAGATATCTGTATACTGACTGGTGTCTCTCAGTCCTCTCTCTCTCTCAGGGGGGTATCTGTACACTGACTGGTGTCTCTCAGTTCCCTCTCTCTCAGGGAGATATCTGAACACTGACTGGTGTCTCTCAGTCCCCCCTCTCTCTCAGGGAGATATCTGTACACCGACTGGTGTCTCTCAGTCCCCCCTCTCTCAGGGAGATATCTGTATACTGACTGGTGTCTCTCAGTCCTCTCTCTCTCTCAGGGGGGTATCTGTACACTGACTGGTGTCTCTCAGTTCCCTCTCTCTCAGGGAGATATCTGTACACTGACTGGTGTCTCTCAGTCCCTCTCTCTCTCAGGGAGATATCTGTACACTGACTGGTGTCTCTCAGTTCCCTCTCTCTCAGGGAGATATCTGAACACTGACTGGTGTCTCTCAGTCCCTCTCTCTCTCAGGGAGATATATGTACACTGACTGGTGTCTCTCAGTTCCCTCTCTCTCTCAGGGAGATATCTGTACACTGACTGGTGTCTCAGTCCCCCCTCTCTCTCAGGGAGATATCTGTACACTGACTGGTGTCTCTCAGTCCCCTCTCTCTCAGGGAGATATCTGTACACTGACTGGTGTCTCTCAGTTCCCTCTCTCTCTCTCTCAAGGAGAAATCTGTACACTGACTGGTGTCTCTCAGTCCCCTCACTCTCAGGGAGATATATGTACACTGACTGGTGTCGCTCAGTCCCCTCTCTCTCTCAGGGAGATATCTGTACACTGACTGGTGTCTCTCAGTCCCTCTCTCTCTCAGGGAGATATCTGTACACTGACTGGTGTCTCTCAGTTCCCTCTCTCTCAGGGAGATATCTGAACACTGACTGGTGTCTCTCAGTCCCTCTCTCTCTCAGGGAGATATATGTACACTGACTGGTGTCTCTCAGTTCCCTCTCTCTCTCAGGGAGATATCTGTACACTGACTGGTGTCTCAGTCCCCCCTCTCTCTCAGGGAGATATCTGTACACTGACTGGTGTCTCTCAGTCCCCTCTCTCTCAGGGAGATATCTGTACACTGACTGGTGTCTCTCAGTTCCCTCTCTCTCTCTCTCAAGGAGAAATCTGTACACTGACTGGTGTCTCTCAGTCCCCTCACTCTCAGGGAGATATATGTACACTGACTGGTGTCGCTCAGTCCCCTCTCTCTCTCAGGGAGATATCTGTACACTGACTGGTGTCTCTCAGTCCTCTCTCTCAGGGAGATATCTGTACACTGACTGGTGTCTCTCAGTCCCCTCACTCTCTGGGAGATATCTGTACACTGACTGGTGTCTCTCAGTCCCCTCTCTCTCTCAGGGAGATATCTGTACCCTTACTGGTGCCTCTCAGTCCCCTCTCTCTCAGGGAGATATCTGTACACCGACTGGTGTCTCTCAGTCCCCCCTCTCTCAGGGAGATATCTGTATACTGACTGGTGTCTCTCAGTCCCCCCTCTCTCTCAGGGAGATATCTGTACACTGACTGGTGTCTCTCAATCCTCTCTCCCTCAGGGAGATATCTGTACACTGACTGGTGTCTCTCAGTCCCCTCGCTCTCTCAGGGAGATATCTGTGCACTGACTGGTGTCACTCAGTCCCCTCTCTCTCTCAGGGAGATATCTGTACACTGACTGGTGTCTCTCAGTCCTCTCTCCCTCAGGGAGATATCTGTACACTGACTGGTGTCTCTCAGTCCCCTCGCTCTCTCAGGGAGATATCTGTACACTGACTGGTGTCTCTCAGTCCCCTCTCTTTCAGGGAGATATCTCTACACTGACTTGTGTCTCTCAGTCCCCCCTCTCTCTCTCAGGGAGATATCTGTACACTGACTGGTGTCTCTCAGTCCTCTCTCTCAGGGAGATATCTGTACACTGACTGGTGTCTCTCAGTCCCCTCTCTCTCTCAGGGAGATTCTGTACACTGACTGGTGTCTCTCAGTCCTCTCTCTCTCAGGGAGATATCTGTACACTGACTGGTGTCTCTCAGTCCCCTCTCTCTCTCTCAGGGAGATATCTGTACACTGACTGGTGTCTCTCAGTCCCCCCTCGCTTTCTCACGGAGATATCTGTACACTGACTGGTGTCTCTCAGTCCCCTCTCTCTCTCAGGGAGATTCTGTACACAGGACTGAGAGACACCAGTCAGTCTCTCTCAGGGAGATATCTGTACACTGACTGGTGCCTCTCAGTCCCCTCTCTCTCAGGGAGATATATGTACACTGACTGGTGTCTCTCAGTCCCCTCTCTCTCTCAGGGAGATATCTGTACACTGACTGGTGTCTCTCAGTCCCCTCTCTCTCTCAGGGAGATATCCGTACACTGACTGGTGTCTCTCAGTCCCCTCTCTCTCAGGGAGATATCTGTACACCGACTGGTGTCTCTCAGTCCCCCCCTCTCTCAGGGAGATATCTGTACACTGACTGGTGTCTCTCAGTCCTCTCTCGCTCTCTCAGGGGGGTATCTGTACACTGACTGGTGTCTCTCAGTCCCCCCTCTCTCTCTCAGGGAGATTCTGTACACTGACTGGTCTCTCTCAGTCCCCTCTCTCTCTCAGGGAGATATCTGTACACTGACTGGTGTCTCTCAGTCCTCTCTCCCTCAGGGAGATATCTGTACACTGACTGGTGTCTCTCAGTCCCCCCTCTCTCTCAGGGAGATATCTGTACACTGACTGGTGTCACTCAGTCCCCTCTCTCTCTCAGGGAGATATCTGTACACTGACTGGTGTCTCTCAGTCCTCTCTCCCTCAGGGAGATATCTGTACACTGACTGGTGTCTCTCAGTCCCCTCGCTCTCTCAGGGAGATATCTGTACACTGACTGGTGTCTCTCAGTCCCCCCTCTCTCTCAGGTAGATATCTGTACACTGACTGGTGTCTCTCTGTCCCCTCTCTCTCTCAGGGAGATATCTGTATACTGACTGGTGTCTCTCAGTCCCCTCTCTCTCAGGGAGATATCTGTACACTGACTGGTGTCTCTCAGTTCCCTCTCTCTCTCAGGGAGATATCTGTACACTGACTGGTGTGTCTCAGTCCTCTCTCTCAGGGAGATATCTGTACACTGACTGGTGTCTCTCAGTCCCCTCTCTCTCAGGGAGATGTCTGTACACTGACTGGTTTCTCTCTGTCCCCTCTCTCTCTCAGGGAGATATCTGTACACTGACTGGTGTCTCTCAGTCCCCGCTCTCTCTCAGGGAGATATCTGTACACTGACTGGTTTCTCTCTGTCCCCTCTCTCTCTCAGGGAGATATCTGTATACTGACTGGTGTCTCTCAGTCCCCTCTCTCTCAGGGAGATATCTGTACACTGACTGGTGTCTCTCAGTTCCCTCTCTCTCTCAAGGAGATATCTGTACACTGACTGGTGTCTCTCAGTCCCCTCTCTCTCTCTCAGGGAGATATCTGTACACTGACTGGTGTCTCTCAGTCCTCTCAGGGAGATATCTGTACACTGACTGGTGTCTCTCAGTTCCCCCTCTCTCAGAGAGATATCTGAACACTGACTGGTGTCTCTCAGTCCCCTCTCTCTCTCAGGGAGATATCTGTACACTGACTGGTGTCTCTCAGTCCCTCTCTCTCTCAGGGAGATATCTGTACACTGACTGGTGTCTCTCAGTCCCCCCTCTCTCTCAGGGAGATATCTGTACACTGACTGGTGTCTCTCAGTCCTCTCTCTCAGGGAGATATCTGTACACTGACTGGTGTCTCTCAGTCCCCTCTCTCTCTCAGGGAGATATCTGTGCACTGACTGGTGTCCCTCAGTCCCCTCTCTCTCTCTGGGAGATTCTGTACACTGACTGGTGTCTCTCAGTCCTCTCTCTCAGGGAGATATCTGTATACTGACTGGTGTCTCTCTGTCCCCTCTCTCTCTCAGGGAGATATCTGTATACTGACTGGTGTCTCTCAGTCCCCTCTCTCTCAGGGAGATATCTGTACACTGCCTGGTGTGTCTCAGTTCCCTCTCTCTCTCAAGGAGATATCTGTACACTGACTGGTGTCTCTCAGTCCCCTCTCTCTCTCTCAGGGAGATATCTGTACACTGACTGGTGTCTCTCAGTCCCCTCTCGCTCTCTCAGGGAGATATCTGTACACTGACTGGTGTCTCTCAGTCCTCTCTCTCTCTCAGGGAGATATCTGTACACTGACTGGTGTCTCTCAGTCCCCTCTCTCTCAGGGAGATATCTGTACACTGACTGGTGTCTCTCAGTCCTCTCTCTCAGGGAGATTCTGTACACTGACTGGTGTCTCTCAGTTCCCTCTCTCCAGGGAGATATCTGTACACTGACTGGTCTCTCTCAGTCCCCTCTCTCTCTGGGAGATATCTGTACACTGACTGGTGTCTCTCAGTCCCCTCTCTCTCTCAGGGAGATATCTGTACCCTGACTGGTGCCTCTCAGTCCCCTCTCTCTCAGGGAGATATCTGTACACCGACTGGTGTCTCTCAGTCCCCCCTCTCTCAGGGAGATATCTGTATACTGACTGGTGTCTCTCAGTCCTCTCTCTCTCTCAGGGGGGTATCTGTACACTGACTGGTGTCTCTCAGTTCCCTCTCTCTCAGGGAGATATCTGAACACTGACTGGTGTCTCTCAGTCCCCCCTCTCTCTCAGGGAGATATCTGTACACCGACTGGTGTCTCTCAGTCCCCCCTCTCTCAGGGAGATATCTGTATACTGACTGGTGTCTCTCAGTCCTCTCTCTCTCTCAGGGGGGTATCTGTACACTGACTGGTGTCTCTCAGTTCCCTCTCTCTCAGGGAGATATCTGTACACTGACTGGTGTCTCTCAGTCCCTCTCTCTCTCAGGGAGATATCTGTACACTGACTGGTGTCTCTCAGTTCCCTCTCTCTCAGGGAGATATCTGAACACTGACTGGTGTCTCTCAGTCCCTCTCTCTCTCAGGGAGATATATGTACACTGACTGGTGTCTCTCAGTTCCCTCTCTCTCTCAGGGAGATATCTGTACACTGACTGGTGTCTCAGTCCCCCCTCTCTCTCAGGGAGATATCTGTACACTGACTGGTGTCTCTCAGTCCCCTCTCTCTCAGGGAGATATCTGTACACTGACTGGTGTCTCTCAGTTCCCTCTCTCTCTCTCTCAAGGAGAAATCTGTACACTGACTGGTGTCTCTCAGTCCCCTCACTCTCAGGGAGATATATGTACACTGACTGGTGTCGCTCAGTCCCCTCTCTCTCTCAGGGAGATATCTGTACACTGACTGGTGTCTCTCAGTCCCTCTCTCTCTCAGGGAGATATCTGTACACTGACTGGTGTCTCTCAGTTCCCTCTCTCTCAGGGAGATATCTGAACACTGACTGGTGTCTCTCAGTCCCTCTCTCTCTCAGGGAGATATATGTACACTAACTGGTGCCTCTCAGTTCCCTCTCTCTCTCAGGGAGATATCTGTACACTGACTGGTGTCTCAGTCCCCCCTCTCTCTCAGGGAGATATCTGTACACTGACTGGTGTCTCTCAGTCCCCTCTCTCTCAGGGAGATATCTGTACACTGACTGGTGTCTCTCAGTTCCCTCTCTCTCTCTCTCAAGGAGAAATCTGTACACTGACTGGTGTCTCTCAGTCCCCTCACTCTCAGGGAGATATATGTACACTGACTGGTGTCGCTCAGTCCCCTCTCTCTCTCAGGGAGATATCTGTACACTGACTGGTGTCTCTCAGTCCTCTCTCTCAGGGAGATATCTGTACACTGACTGGTGTCTCTCAGTCCCCTCACTCTCTGGGAGATATCTGTACACTGACTGGTGTCTCTCAGTCCCCTCTCTCTCTCAGGGAGATATCTGTACCCTTACTGGTGCCTCTCAGTCCCCTCTCTCTCAGGGAGATATCTGTACACCGACTGGTGTCTCTCAGTCCCCCCTCTCTCAGGGAGATATCTGTATACTGACTGGTGTCTCTCAGTCCCCCCTCTCTCTCAGGGAGATATCTGTACACTGACTGGTGTCTCTCAATCCTCTCTCCCTCAGGGAGATATCTGTACACTGACTGGTGTCTCTCAGTCCCCTCGCTCTCTCAGGGAGATATCTGTGCACTGACTGGTGTCACTCAGTCCCCTCTCTCTCTCAGGGAGATATCTGTACACTGACTGGTGTCTCTCAGTCCTCTCTCCCTCAGGGAGATATCTGTACACTGACTGGTGTCTCTCAGTCCCCTCGCTCTCTCAGGGAGATATCTGTACACTGACTGGTGTCTCTCAGTCCCCTCTCTTTCAGGGAGATATCTCTACACTGACTTGTGTCTCTCAGTCCCCCCTCTCTCTCTCAGGGAGATATCTGTACACTGACTGGTGTCTCTCAGTCCTCTCTCTCAGGGAGATATCTGTACACTGACTGGTGTCTCTCAGTCCCCTCTCTCTCTCAGGGAGATTCTGTACACTGACTGGTGTCTCTCAGTCCTCTCTCTCTCAGGGAGATATCTGTACACTGACTGGTGTCTCTCAGTCCCCTCTCTCTCTCTCAGGGAGATATCTGTACACTGACTGGTGTCTCTCAGTCCCCCCTCGCTTTCTCACGGAGATATCTGTACACTGACTGGTGTCTCTCAGTCCCCTCTCTCTCTCAGGGAGATTCTGTACACAGGACTGAGAGACACCAGTCAGTCTCTCTCAGGGAGATATCTGTACACTGACTGGTGCCTCTCAGTCCCCTCTCTCTCAGGGAGATATATGTACACTGACTGGTGTCTCTCAGTCCCCTCTCTCTCTCAGGGAGATATCTGTACACTGACTGGTGTCTCTCAGTCCCCTCTCTCTCTCAGGGAGATATCCGTACACTGACTGGTGTCTCTCAGTCCCCTCTCTCTCAGGGAGATATCTGTACACCGACTGGTGTCTCTCAGTCCCCCCCTCTCTCAGGGAGATATCTGTACACTGACTGGTGTCTCTCAGTCCTCTCTCGCTCTCTCAGGGGGGTATCTGTACACTGACTGGTGTCTCTCAGTCCCCCCTCTCTCTCTCAGGGAGATTCTGTACACTGACTGGTCTCTCTCAGTCCCCTCTCTCTCTCAGGGAGATATCTGTACACTGACTGGTGTCTCTCAGTCCTCTCTCCCTCAGGGAGATATCTGTACACTGACTGGTGTCTCTCAGTCCCCCCTCTCTCTCAGGGAGATATCTGTACACTGACTGGTGTCACTCAGTCCCCTCTCTCTCTCAGGGAGATATCTGTACACTGACTGGTGTCTCTCAGTCCTCTCTCCCTCAGGGAGATATCTGTACACTGACTGGTGTCTCTCAGTCCCCTCGCTCTCTCAGGGAGATATCTGTACACTGACTGGTGTCTCTCAGTCCCCCCTCTCTCTCAGGTAGATATCTGTACACTGACTGGTGTCTCTCTGTCCCCTCTCTCTCTCAGGGAGATATCTGTATACTGACTGGTGTCTCTCAGTCCCCTCTCTCTCAGGGAGATATCTGTACACTGACTGGTGTCTCTCAGTTCCCTCTCTCTCTCAGGGAGATATCTGTACACTGACTGGTGTGTCTCAGTCCTCTCTCTCAGGGAGATATCTGTACACTGACTGGTGTCTCTCAGTCCCCTCTCTCTCAGGGAGATGTCTGTACACTGACTGGTTTCTCTCTGTCCCCTCTCTCTCTCAGGGAGATATCTGTACACTGACTGGTGTCTCTCAGTCCCCGCTCTCTCTCAGGGAGATATCTGTACACTGACTGGTTTCTCTCTGTCCCCTCTCTCTCTCAGGGAGATATCTGTATACTGACTGGTGTCTCTCAGTCCCCTCTCTCTCAGGGAGATATCTGTACACTGACTGGTGTCTCTCAGTTCCCTCTCTCTCTCAAGGAGATATCTGTACACTGACTGGTGTCTCTCAGTCCCCTCTCTCTCTCTCAGGGAGATATCTGTACACTGACTGGTGTCTCTCAGTCCTCTCAGGGAGATATCTGTACACTGACTGGTGTCTCTCAGTTCCCCCTCTCTCAGAGAGATATCTGAACACTGACTGGTGTCTCTCAGTCCCCTCTCTCTCTCAGGGAGATATCTGTACACTGACTGGTGTCTCTCAGTCCCTCTCTCTCTCAGGGAGATATCTGTACACTGACTGGTGTCTCTCAGTCCCCCCTCTCTCTCAGGGAGATATCTGTACACTGACTGGTGTCTCTCAGTCCTCTCTCTCAGGGAGATATCTGTACACTGACTGGTGTCTCTCAGTCCCCTCTCTCTCTCAGGGAGATATCTGTGCACTGACTGGTGTCCCTCAGTCCCCTCTCTCTCTCTGGGAGATTCTGTACACTGACTGGTGTCTCTCAGTCCTCTCTCTCAGGGAGATATCTGTATACTGACTGGTGTCTCTCTGTCCCCTCTCTCTCTCAGGGAGATATCTGTATACTGACTGGTGTCTCTCAGTCCCCTCTCTCTCAGGGAGATATCTGTACACTGCCTGGTGTGTCTCAGTTCCCTCTCTCTCTCAAGGAGATATCTGTACACTGACTGGTGTCTCTCAGTCCCCTCTCTCTCTCTCAGGGAGATATCTGTACACTGACTGGTGTCTCTCAGTCCCCTCTCTCTCTCTCAGGGAGATATCTGTACACTGACTGGTGTCTCTCAGTCCTCTCTCTCTCTCAGGGAGATATCTGTACACTGACTGGTGTCTCTCAGTCCCCTCTCTCTCAGGGAGATATCTGTACACTGACTGGTGTCTCTCAGTCCTCTCTCTCAGGGAGATTCTGTACACTGACTGGTGTCTCTCAGTTCCCTCTCTCCAGGGAGATATCTGTACACTGACTGGTCTCTCTCAGTCCCCTCTCTCTCTGGGAGATATCTGTACACTGACTGGTGTCTCTCAGTCCCCTCTCTCTCTCAGGGAGATATCTGTACCCTGACTGGTGCCTCTCAGTCCCCTCTCTCTCAGGGAGATATCTGTACACCGACTGGTGTCTCTCAGTCCCCCCTCTCTCAGGGAGATATCTGTATACTGACTGGTGTCTCTCAGTCCTCTCTCTCTCTCAGGGGGGTATCTGTACACTGACTGGTGTCTCTCAGTTCCCTCTCTCTCAGGGAGATATCTGAACACTGACTGGTGTCTCTCAGTCCCCCCTCTCTCTCAGGGAGATATCTGTACACCGACTGGTGTCTCTCAGTCCCCCCTCTCTCAGGGAGATATCTGTATACTGACTGGTGTCTCTCAGTCCTCTCTCTCTCTCAGGGGGGTATCTGTACACTGACTGGTGTCTCTCAGTTCCCTCTCTCTCAGGGAGATATCTGTACACTGACTGGTGTCTCTCAGTCCCTCTCTCTCTCAGGGAGATATCTGTACACTGACTGGTGTCTCTCAGTTCCCTCTCTCTCAGGGAGATATCTGAACACTGACTGGTGTCTCTCAGTCCCTCTCTCTCTCAGGGAGATATATGTACACTGACTGGTGTCTCTCAGTTCCCTCTCTCTCTCAGGGAGATATCTGTACACTGACTGGTGTCTCAGTCCCCCCTCTCTCTCAGGGAGATATCTGTACACTGACTGGTGTCTCTCAGTCCCCTCTCTCTCAGGGAGATATCTGTACACTGACTGGTGTCTCTCAGTTCCCTCTCTCTCTCTCTCAAGGAGAAATCTGTACACTGACTGGTGTCTCTCAGTCCCCTCACTCTCAGGGAGATATATGTACACTGACTGGTGTCGCTCAGTCCCCTCTCTCTCTCAGGGAGATATCTGTACACTGACTGGTGTCTCTCAGTCCCTCTCTCTCTCAGGGAGATATCTGTACACTGACTGGTGTCTCTCAGTTCCCTCTCTCTCAGGGAGATATCTGAACACTGACTGGTGTCTCTCAGTCCCTCTCTCTCTCAGGGAGATATATGTACACTGACTGGTGTCTCTCAGTTCCCTCTCTCTCTCAGGGAGATATCTGTACACTGACTGGTGTCTCAGTCCCCCCTCTCTCTCAGGGAGATATCTGTACACTGACTGGTGTCTCTCAGTCCCCTCTCTCTCAGGGAGATATCTGTACACTGACTGGTGTCTCTCAGTTCCCTCTCTCTCTCTCTCAAGGAGAAATCTGTACACTGACTGGTGTCTCTCAGTCCCCTCACTCTCAGGGAGATATATGTACACTGACTGGTGTCGCTCAGTCCCCTCTCTCTCTCAGGGAGATATCTGTACACTGACTGGTGTCTCTCAGTCCTCTCTCTCAGGGAGATATCTGTACACTGACTGGTGTCTCTCAGTCCCCTCACTCTCTGGGAGATATCTGTACACTGACTGGTGTCTCTCAGTCCCCTCTCTCTCTCAGGGAGATATCTGTACCCTTACTGGTGCCTCTCAGTCCCCTCTCTCTCAGGGAGATATCTGTACACCGACTGGTGTCTCTCAGTCCCCCCTCTCTCAGGGAGATATCTGTATACTGACTGGTGTCTCTCAGTCCCCCCTCTCTCTCAGGGAGATATCTGTACACTGACTGGTGTCTCTCAATCCTCTCTCCCTCAGGGAGATATCTGTACACTGACTGGTGTCTCTCAGTCCCCTCGCTCTCTCAGGGAGATATCTGTGCACTGACTGGTGTCACTCAGTCCCCTCTCTCTCTCAGGGAGATATCTGTACACTGACTGGTGTCTCTCAGTCCTCTCTCCCTCAGGGAGATATCTGTACACTGACTGGTGTCTCTCAGTCCCCTCGCTCTCTCAGGGAGATATCTGTACACTGACTGGTGTCTCTCAGTCCCCTCTCTTTCAGGGAGATATCTCTACACTGACTTGTGTCTCTCAGTCCCCCCTCTCTCTCTCAGGGAGATATCTGTACACTGACTGGTGTCTCTCAGTCCTCTCTCTCAGGGAGATATCTGTACACTGACTGGTGTCTCTCAGTCCCCTCTCTCTCTCAGGGAGATTCTGTACACTGACTGGTGTCTCTCAGTCCTCTCTCTCTCAGGGAGATATCTGTACACTGACTGGTGTCTCTCAGTCCCCTCTCTCTCTCTCAGGGAGATATCTGTACACTGACTGGTGTCTCTCAGTCCCCCCTCGCTTTCTCACGGAGATATCTGTACACTGACTGGTGTCTCTCAGTCCCCTCTCTCTCTCAGGGAGATTCTGTACACAGGACTGAGAGACACCAGTCAGTCTCTCTCAGGGAGATATCTGTACACTGACTGGTGCCTCTCAGTCCCCTCTCTCTCAGGGAGATATATGTACACTGACTGGTGTCTCTCAGTCCCCTCTCTCTCTCAGGGAGATATCTGTACACTGACTGGTGTCTCTCAGTCCCCTCTCTCTCTCAGGGAGATATCCGTACACTGACTGGTGTCTCTCAGTCCCCTCTCTCTCAGGGAGATATCTGTACACCGACTGGTGTCTCTCAGTCCCCCCCTCTCTCAGGGAGATATCTGTACACTGACTGGTGTCTCTCAGTCCTCTCTCGCTCTCTCAGGGGGGTATCTGTACACTGACTGGTGTCTCTCAGTCCCCCCTCTCTCTCTCAGGGAGATTCTGTACACTGACTGGTCTCTCTCAGTCCCCTCTCTCTCTCAGGGAGATATCTGTACACTGACTGGTGTCTCTCAGTCCTCTCTCCCTCAGGGAGATATCTGTACACTGACTGGTGTCTCTCAGTCCCCCCTCTCTCTCAGGGAGATATCTGTACACTGACTGGTGTCACTCAGTCCCCTCTCTCTCTCAGGGAGATATCTGTACACTGACTGGTGTCTCTCAGTCCTCTCTCCCTCAGGGAGATATCTGTACACTGACTGGTGTCTCTCAGTCCCCTCGCTCTCTCAGGGAGATATCTGTACACTGACTGGTGTCTCTCAGTCCCCCCTCTCTCTCAGGTAGATATCTGTACACTGACTGGTGTCTCTCTGTCCCCTCTCTCTCTCAGGGAGATATCTGTATACTGACTGGTGTCTCTCAGTCCCCTCTCTCTCAGGGAGATATCTGTACACTGACTGGTGTCTCTCAGTTCCCTCTCTCTCTCAGGGAGATATCTGTACACTGACTGGTGTGTCTCAGTCCTCTCTCTCAGGGAGATATCTGTACACTGACTGGTGTCTCTCAGTCCCCTCTCTCTCAGGGAGATGTCTGTACACTGACTGGTTTCTCTCTGTCCCCTCTCTCTCTCAGGGAGATATCTGTACACTGACTGGTGTCTCTCAGTCCCCGCTCTCTCTCAGGGAGATATCTGTACACTGACTGGTTTCTCTCTGTCCCCTCTCTCTCTCAGGGAGATATCTGTATACTGACTGGTGTCTCTCAGTCCCCTCTCTCTCAGGGAGATATCTGTACACTGACTGGTGTCTCTCAGTTCCCTCTCTCTCTCAAGGAGATATCTGTACACTGACTGGTGTCTCTCAGTCCCCTCTCTCTCTCTCAGGGAGATATCTGTACACTGACTGGTGTCTCTCAGTCCTCTCAGGGAGATATCTGTACACTGACTGGTGTCTCTCAGTTCCCCCTCTCTCAGAGAGATATCTGAACACTGACTGGTGTCTCTCAGTCCCCTCTCTCTCTCAGGGAGATATCTGTACACTGACTGGTGTCTCTCAGTCCCTCTCTCTCTCAGGGAGATATCTGTACACTGACTGGTGTCTCTCAGTCCCCCCTCTCTCTCAGGGAGATATCTGTACACTGACTGGTGTCTCTCAGTCCTCTCTCTCAGGGAGATATCTGTACACTGACTGGTGTCTCTCAGTCCCCTCTCTCTCTCAGGGAGATATCTGTGCACTGACTGGTGTCCCTCAGTCCCCTCTCTCTCTCTGGGAGATTCTGTACACTGACTGGTGTCTCTCAGTCCTCTCTCTCAGGGAGATATCTGTATACTGACTGGTGTCTCTCTGTCCCCTCTCTCTCTCAGGGAGATATCTGTATACTGACTGGTGTCTCTCAGTCCCCTCTCTCTCAGGGAGATATCTGTACACTGCCTGGTGTGTCTCAGTTCCCTCTCTCTCTCAAGGAGATATCTGTACACTGACTGGTGTCTCTCAGTCCCCTCTCTCTCTCTCAGGGAGATATCTGTACACTGACTGGTGTCTCTCAGTCCCCTCTCTCTCTCTCAGGGAGATATCTGTACACTGACTGGTGTCTCTCAGTCCTCTCTCTCTCTCAGGGAGATATCTGTACACTGACTGGTGTCTCTCAGTCCCCTCTCTCTCAGGGAGATATCTGTACACTGACTGGTGTCTCTCAGTCCTCTCTCTCAGGGAGATTCTGTACACTGACTGGTGTCTCTCAGTTCCCTCTCTCCAGGGAGATATCTGTACACTGACTGGTCTCTCTCAGTCCCCTCTCTCTATGGGAGATATCTGTACACTGACTGGTGTCTCTCAGTCCCCTCTCTCTCTCAGGGAGATATCTGTACCCTGACTGGTGCCTCTCAGTCCCCTCTCTCTCAGGGAGATATCTGTACACCGACTGGTGTCTCTCAGTCCCCCCTCTCTCAGGGAGATATCTGTATACTGACTGGTGTCTCTCAGTCCTCTCTCTCTCTCAGGGGGGTATCTGTACACTGACTGGTGTCTCTCAGTTCCCTCTCTCTCAGGGAGATATCTGAACACTGACTGGTGTCTCTCAGTCCCCCCTCTCTCTCAGGGAGATATCTGTACACCGACTGGTGTCTCTCAGTCCCCCCTCTCTCAGGGAGATATCTGTATACTGACTGGTGTCTCTCAGTCCTCTCTCTCTCTCAGGGGGGTATCTGTACACTGACTGGTGTCTCTCAGTTCCCTCTCTCTCAGGGAGATATCTGTACACTGACTGGTGTCTCTCAGTCCCTCTCTCTCTCAGGGAGATATCTGTACACTGACTGGTGTCTCTCAGTTCCCTCTCTCTCAGGGAGATATCTGAACACTGACTGGTGTCTCTCAGTCCCTCTCTCTCTCAGGGAGATATATGTACACTGACTGGTGTCTCTCAGTTCCCTCTCTCTCTCAGGGAGATATCTGTACACTGACTGGTGTCTCAGTCCCCCCTCTCTCTCAGGGAGATATCTGTACACTGACTGGTGTCTCTCAGTCCCCTCTCTCTCAGGGAGATATCTGTACACTGACTGGTGTCTCTCAGTTCCCTCTCTCTCTCTCTCAAGGAGAAATCTGTACACTGACTGGTGTCTCTCAGTCCCCTCACTCTCAGGGAGATATATGTACACTGACTGGTGTCGCTCAGTCCCCTCTCTCTCTCAGGGAGATATCTGTACACTGACTGGTGTCTCTCAGTCCTCTCTCTCAGGGAGATATCTGTACACTGACTGGTGTCTCTCAGTCCCCTCACTCTCTGGGAGATATCTGTACACTGACTGGTGTCTCTCAGTCCCCTCTCTCTCTCAGGGAGATATCTGTACCCTGACTGGTGCCTCTCAGTCCCCTCTCTCTCAGGGAGATATCTGTACAGCGACTGGTGTCTCTCAGTCCCCCCTCTCTCAGGGAGATATCTGTATACTGACTGGTGTCTCTCAGTCCTCTCTCTCTCTCAGGGGGGTATCTGTACACTGACTGGTGTCTCTCAGTTCCCTCTCTCTCAGGGAGATATCTGTACACTGACTGGTGTCTCTCAGTCCCTCTCTCTCTCAGGGAGATATCTGTACACTGACTGGTGTCTCTCGGTTCCCCCTCTCTCAGGGAGATATCTGAACACTGACTGGTGTCTCTCAGTCCCTCTCTCTCTCAGGGAGATATATGTACACTGACTGGTGTCTCTCAGTTCCCTCTCTCTCTCAGGGAGATATCTGTACACTGACTGGTGTCTCAGTCCCCCCTCTCTCTCAGGGAGATATCTGTACACTGACTGGTGTCTCTCAGTCCCCTCTCTCTCAGGGAGATATCTGTACACTGACTGGTGTCTCTCAGTTCCCTCTCTCTCTCTCTCAAGGAGAAATCTGTACACTGACTGGTGTCTCTCAGTCCCCTCACTCTCAGGGAGATATATGTACACTGACTGGTGTCGCTCAGTCCCCTCTCTCTCTCAGGGAGATATCTGTACACTGACTGGTGTCTCTCAGTCCTCTCTCTCAGGGAGATATCTGTACACTGACTGGTGTCTCTCAGTCCCCTCACTCTCAGGGAGATATATGTACACTGACTGGTGTCGCTCAGTCCCCTCTCTCTCTCAGGGAGATATCTGTACACTGACTGGTGTCTCTCAGTCCTCTCTCTCTCAGTGAGATATCTGTACACTGACTGGTGTCTCTCAGTCCCCCTCTCTCAGGGAGATATCTGAACACTGACTGGTGTCTCTCAGTCCCCTCTCTCTCAGGGAGATATCTGTACACTGACTGGTGTCTCTCAGTCCCTCTCTCTCTCAGGGAGATATCTGTACACTGACTGGTGTCTCTCAGTCCCCCCTCTCTCTCAGGGAGATATCTGTACACTGACTGGTGTCTCTCAGTCCTCGCTCTCAGGGAGATATCTGTACACTGACTGGTGTCTCTCAGTCCCCTCTCTCTCTCTCAGGGAGATTCTGTACACTGACTGGTGTCTCTCAGTCCCCTCTCTCTCTCAGGGAGATATCTGTACACTGACTGGTATCCCTCAGTCCCCTCTCTCTCTCTGGGAGATTCTGTACACTGACTGGTGTCTCTCAGTCCTCTCTCTCAGGGAGATATCTGTACACTGACTGGTGTCCCTCAGTCCCCTCTCTCTCTCTGGGAGATTCTGTACACTGACTGGTGTCTCTCAGTCCTCTCTCTCAGGGAGATATCTGTACACTGACTGGTGTCCCTCAGTCCCTTCTCTCTCTCTGGGAGATTCTGTACACTGACTGGTGTCTCTCTGTCCCCTCTCTCTCTCAGGGAGATATCTGTATACTGACTGGTGTCTCTCAGTCCCCTCTCTCTCAGGGAGATATCTGTACACTGCCTGGTGTCTCTCAGTTCCCTCTCTCTCTCAAGGAGATATCTGTACACTGACTGGTGTCTCTCAGTCCCCTCTCTCTCAGGGGGATATGTGTATACTGACTGGTGTCTCTCAGTCCCTCTCTCTCTCAGGGAGATATCTGTACGCTGACTGGTGTCTCTCAGTCCCCTCTCTCTCTCAGGGAGATATCTGTACACTGACTGGTGTCTCTCAGTCCTCTCTCTCTCAGGGAGATATCTGTACACTGACTGGTGTCTCTCAGTCCCCTCTCTCTCTCTCAGGGAGATATCTGTACACTGACTGGTGTCTCTCAGTTCTCTCTCTCTCTCAGGGAGATATCTGTACACTGACTGGTGTCTCTCAGTCCCCTCTCTCTCAGGGAGATATCTGTACACTGACTGGTGTCTCTCAGTCCTCTCTCTCAGGGAGATTCTGTACACTGACTGGTGTCTCTCGGTTCCCTCTCTCCAGGGAGATATCTGTACACTGACTGGTCTCTCTCAGTCCCCTCTCTCTCTGGGAGATATCTGTACACTGACTGGTGTCTCTCAGTCCCCTCTCTCTCTCAGGGAGATATCTGTACCCT
>NW_027308966.1:0-59359 GCF_047496885.1 Scyliorhinus torazame
GGAGTGTTGTTGTGGCGAGGGCTGGCGGGCTGTACAGAAGCTCTCCTCTATTAGGGACAGCACGGTAGCATTGTGCACCGGCTCTTGGAAAGAGCACCCTACCCAAGGTCAACACCTCCACCCTATCCCCATAACCCAGTAACCCCACCCAACACTAAGGGCAATTTTGGACACTAAGGGCAATTTATCATGACCAATCCACCTAACCTGCACATCTTTGGACTGTGGGAGGAAACCGGCGCACCCGGAGGAAACCCACGCAGACACGGGGAGAACGTGCAGACTCCGCACAGACAGTGACCCAAGCCGGAATAGAACCTGGGACCCTGGAGCTGTGACGCAATTGTGCTACCCACAAGGCTACCGTGCTGCCCCTTACCTTGCAGGAGAAGCAGCCTTCAGATATTAGGTGTGGGCAGTGGCCAGAGGTCTGTCGGTAAGGTAAGTTTACCTCTTTAAAAACTTACCTTGAAGAGTGACATCACAGCAAAGCAGTGACCTGATTGGCTGGTAAGGAAAGTGCTCCAATTAGCAGTAGCTGGGAGAAATTAACTCTTTGTGTGTTGGTAAGTATTGTGATTGGTAAGTAAAATCTTTATTCCTTTCACTTATTCATTATTTGATATATTTGTAATCATTTAAGGTAAAGTGTAAAAATGGCAGAAGATCCCAGACCCGTGTTATGCTCCTCGTGCTCAATGTGGGAGTTCAGGGACGGGGCCGATGCCCCTGACTCCTTTGTGTGCGGGAAGTGTGTCCAGCTGCAGCTCCTGTTAGACCGCATGACGGCTCTGGAGCTGCGGATGGACTCACTTTGGAGCATCTGCGATGCTGAGGAAGTCGTGGATAGCACGTTCAGTGAGTTGCTCACACCACAGATTAGGATTGGTGAGGGAGACAGGGAATGGGTGACCAAAAGGCAGAGAAAGAACAGGAAGGCAGTGCAGGTGTCCCCTGCGGTCATCTCCCTCCAAAACAGGTATACCGTTTTGGATACTGTTGGGGGAGATGACTCATCAGGGGAAGGCAGTAGTAGCCAGGCTCATGGCACAGTGGCTGGCTCTGCTGCACGGAAGGGCGGGAAAAAGACTGGCAGGGCTATAGTCATAGGAGATTCAATTGTAAGGGGAGTAGACAGGCGTTTCTGTGGTCGAAAACGAGACTCCCGAATGGTACGTTGCCTCCCGGGTGCACGGGTAAGGGATGTCTCAGATTGGCTGCAGGACATACTGAAGGGGGAGGGTGACCAGCAGTTGTCGTGGTGCATATAGGCACGAACGATATAGGTAAAAAACGGGATGAGGTCCTACAATCAGAATTTAGGGAGTTAGGAGATAAGTTAAAAAGTAGGACTTCAAAGGTAGTAATCTCAGGATTGCTACCAGTGCCACAAAACTGTCAGAGTAGAAATTCAAGAATAGTCAGAATGAATATGTGGCTTGAGAGATGGTGCAGGAGGGAGGGGTTCAGATTTTTGGGACATTGGAACCAGTTCTGGGGGCGGTGGGACCATTACAAATCGGATGGTCTACACCTGGGCAGGACTGGAACCAATGTCCTAGGGGGTGCTTTTGCTAACACTGTTGGGGAGGTTTTAAACTAATGTGGCAGAGGGATGGGAAACAGATTAGGAAGTTAGAGGTCAGTAAAGAGGCAGCAACTAAAGCCAGTAAGGTACTAGATATTAAACTCAATGTGACTAAGGGGAAGAGTAGACAGGGAAGAGATGATGAACGCAAAGGGACAGGTAGTCTGAGGTGCATTTGTTTCAATGCGAGAAGTGCAGCAGGTAAGGCAAATGAACTTAGGACTTGGATTAGTACCTGGGAATATGATGTGATATTACGGAGTCTTGGTTGAGGGAAGGGCAAGGCTGGCAACTAAATATCCCAGGGTATAAATGCTTCAGGAGGGATAGAGAGGGAGGTAAAAGGGGTGGAGGAGTTGCATTACTGGTCAGAGATGATATCACAGCTGTGATTAAGGAGGGCACGATGGAGGATTCAAGCACTGAGGCAATATGGGAAGAGCTAAGAAATAGGAAGGGTTGTTGGGACTTTACTACAGGCCTCCCAAAAGCGAGCGTGAATTAGAGGTACAAATATGTAGACAGATTATAGAAAAATGTAGGAGCAATAGGGTGGTCGTGATGGGAGATTTTAACTTCCCCAACATTGAATGGGACTCACGTAGTGTTGGAGGCGTAGATGGAGCAGAATTTGTAAGGAGCATCCAGGAGAGTTTTTTAGAGCAGTATGTAAATAGTCCAACTCGGGAAGGGGCCATACTGGACCTGGTATTGGGGAATGATCCCGGCCAGGTGGATGAAGTTTCAGTCGGCGATTACTTTGGGAATAGCGATCACAATTCCATAAATTTTAGAATACTCATGGACAAAGACGGGAGTGGTCCTAAAGAAACAGTGCTAAATTGGGGATAGGTCAAGTATAACAAAATTCGGCTGTACAGCAGCTTATTGAGAACATAAAGGCAGCCCAGCTCGCAGCAGCTGTGAGACTTGGGACCAGGAGGAAACAAAGTAAAGCTCGTTTCGATAAAAAGGTACACGCCGCCGAGTTTGGAGTAGGGCAGCAAGTGATGCTTTCCCTATACAACCCCAGTTCATTCCTTTCCCCCAAATTTTCCAGACCATACTCCATTTCGGACAAAGTAAACCCCTCGCTATCCAAGATCACATATCCCAATGGCAAGTCTGCATGGTTACATAAACCAGCTTAAGGCTTATGGCTCGAAGAACAACCATTCACACCACATCTTGCTCGCAGCAACAGACGAGCACGCCCCGCCCACAGATGACGCATTCCTACCCTCCCCCAGCCAGTCCAGCCCGTCCTCAGACATTTCAACTCCACCCCAGAGGCACAACTCCGCCTCTCCCTTCCTTCAACCAGCAGCGACAGTGATAGCAACAGCCACAGCACACCCGTTATTATACCCCTGCACCAGGCTCCATTCCCAGCGAATCCAAGCATGATTCCAGTGACCCCTTCGAAATCACGTACATCAAAGCCCCTGACCCAGGCCCACCGCCCGACGATTACGGATTACAGCCTCGCAGCTCCAACCTCGACACACGATTCTGGCACCGAGACAATTCGTTCAGGCTCATCCGGAATGGTGAGATGGACCCCAATTCAGCCCAAGCAGCTTTAGCCAAACTACTCCAGTCAAGAGTATGGCAGCCGGGAGAAGATGATGGCATAGAGTCTGACTCCCACAACCGAATCCCTTTGCACTCCTGTTCGCTACTGAGCAATGAGGTGTCCAGATGATGGAAAAAAAAAGGAACCGATGGACAGATACGGTGTCCTTTCTGATGGAACCTGCACCATGTTTGTTGTATGTTTGTTTGTTTAATGTACATGTTTGTTGTGTGTAAATTTGGAAGTTTTTCATAGCCCCACGCCACCACACTTTTGACGCCCAATGCCTGTTAGAGGAACAAGTTTGTCCCCAGACAACCGTTCAGAGGAACTAGTTTGTCGACAGACAATCCTTCGGAGGAACTAGTTTGTCGGCAGACACCACTCATAGCTACTCTCCTGATTTGATCACGAGAGGCAGCCCCCACGACGCCCACATTCTTACCCGTTCTTGCCGGTCGCTCAGGCAGTGGAGAAATGACACTGGTCCCCGCCCTGCCTGAGGACCCCCCTCTGGTCAGCGACGCTCGGGTAGAGCGCAAACGGCACTGGTCACCGTCCTACCCGGGGATTCCACCCATTTCTAACCCGCTGCGGTCCATACGCACCCCATTTTGGCACTTTCAGTTCAAAATTCTTTGTTTGTTTTTGGCGACCCTTAGATTGCTTCCGTATACTATTTACATCCTCAAACACTAGGATGGTAGATCGCACAGGCTGCGAGACGGCTCGCACTGTGTCAGTATTTTTCTCGGATGTCTTGTCCAAATATTTGTGGGTTTTTTTAATGAGGGAGTCACAGATGGTGATCAATTATAAAGGGAAATTGGCAACAAAGGACTGACAGACAGACATACGAGATCTTAAGCAATATAATAGGGGCTGTTTAGCACAGGGCTAAATCGCTGGCTTTGAAAGCAGACCAAGGCAGGCCAGCAGCACGGTTCGATTCCCGTAAGAGCCTCCCCGAACAGGCGCCGGAATGTGGCGACTAGGGGCTCACAGTAACTTCATTTGAAGCCTACTTGTGACAATAAGCGATTTTCATTTCATTTCATAACAGATATTATGCTTGTGTCCATAGAACTCCGGAACCTCAAGAACCCCAGAGGAAGAAAAAGAAGACAGAAAGACGGAAAGATGAAGACAACCTTCATGTTCACCTGGATCTTAGCGGGATCCCTTCAGTTGCGCATGGACGCTGCCCCCCTGACCCCTACCACACAGGCTGTGAATGATTCCCACCCCCATACACAAAACCCCGAGATAGTTAGTCCTAAGACAGTTAACGATACCCCGACCTGGTGTGATAAGTTTATCACCTGGTATTCACTAAAAGGGGTGGAGGAGTTGGATTACTGCTCAGAGATGATATCACAGTTGTGATTGAGGGCACGATGGAGGATTCGAGCACTGAGGCAATATGGGTAGAGCTAAGAAATAGGAAGGGTGCAGTAACATTGTTGGGACTTTACTACAGGCCTCCCAAAAGCGAGCGTGAAGTAGAGGTACAAATATGTAGACAGATTATAGAAAAATGTAGGAGCAATAGGGTGGTCGTGATGGGAGATTTTAACTTCCCCAACATTGAATGGGACTCACGTAGTGTTGGAGGCGTAGATGGAGCAGAATTTGTAAGGAGCATCCAGGAGAGTTTTTTAGAGCAGTATGTAAATAGTTCAACTATTTAAGGGGCCATACTGGACCTAGTATTGGGGAATGATCCCGGCCAGGTGGTTGACGTTTCAGTCGGTGATTACTTTGGGAATAGCGATCACAATTCCGTAAATTTTAGAATACTCATGGACAAAGACGAGTGTGGTCCTAAAGGAAGAGTGCTAAATTGGGGAAAGGCCAAGTATAACAAAATTCGGCAGGAGCTAGGGAATGTGGATTGGGAGAAGCTGTTTAAGGGCAAATCCACATTCTAAATGTGGGAGTCTTTTAAGGAAAGGTTGGTTAGAGTGCAGGCCAGACATGTCCCTGTGAAAATGAGGGATAGAAATGGCAAAGATTAGGGAACCATGGATGATGTGTGGAATTGTGAGACTAGCTAAGATGAAAAAGGAAGCATACATAAGATCTAGGCGACTTAAAACTGACGAAGCTTTGGAGGAATATCAGGAAAGTAGGACAAATCTCAAATGCGCAATAAAGAGGGCTAAAAGGGGTCATGAAATATCTTTGGCTAACAGGGTTAAGGAAAATCCCAAAGCCTTTTATTCGTATACAAGGAGTAAGAGGGTAACTAGAGGAAGGATTGGCCCACTCAAAGACAAAAGAGGGAAATTATGCGTGGAGTCAGAGGAAATGGGTGAGATTCTTAATAAGTACTTTGCATCGGTATTCACCAAGGAGAGGGACATGACGGATGTTGAGGCTAGGGGTGGATGTTTAAGTACTCTAGGTCAAGTCGGCATAAGGAAGGGGGAAGTTTTGGGTATTCCAAAAGGCATTAAGGTGGACAAGTCCCCAGGTCCAGATGGGATCTATCCCAGGTTACTGAGGGAAGCGAAAGACGAAATAGCTGGGGCCTTAACAGATATCTTTGCAGCATCCTTGAGCACGGGTGAGGTCCCGGAGGACTGGAGAATTGCTAATGTTGTCCCTTTGTTTAAGAAGGGTAGCAGGGACTTCCGGGTGCGGCGATGACCAGCTAAGTCGCACGTTTCGGCAGCTCCCGGTGGAACGGACTTTTGGGCTCTTGACAGGAGCCCCAACGGCAATTTTAATGGCAAAAAACATCGTGCGGTAAACCAGAAGGGAATTCCCCCTGGACACGGATGGAAAAAGGAGAGGAAAGTGGCCGGATTGCAGCGGATCCTTTGGAACAGCGGCAAGGAAGGCAAGCTAAAACCAAGATGGCGTCGGAAGGTGGCAGTTTCATATGGGGCCCTGAACAACAAGAGTTCTTGAAATGCTGCGTGGAGGAGATAAAAAAGGAAATGAAGAAAGAACTGTTGGCCCCGATACTACAGGCGATCGAAGGGCTAAAGGAGGAACAAAAGACCCAGGAGCAGGAGCTTCGGGTCGTGAAGGCGAAGGCAGCCGAGAATGAGGACGATATACAGGGCCTGGTGGTGAAGACGGAGATACAGGAGGCACATCAGAAACGATGTGTGGAGAGGTTGGAGGCACTGGAAAACAACGCAAGGAGGAACAACCTGAGGATTCTTGGTCTTCCTGAAGGTGTGGAGGGGGCGGACGTCGGGGCATATGTGAGCACGATGCTGCACTCGTTAATGGGAGCGGAGGCCCCGACGGGTCCGTTGGAGGTGGAGGGAGCGTACCGAGTTATGGCGCGAGGATCGAGAGCAGGAGAAACTCCCAGAGCCATAGTGGTGAGATTCCTCCGTTTCAAGGATAGAGAAATGGTCCTTAGATGGGCGAAGAAAACTCGGTGCAGTAAATGGGAGAACGCGGTGATCCGCGTTTATCAAGACTGGAGTGCGGAGGTGGCGAGAAGGAGGGCGAGCTTTAATCGGGCCAAGGCGGTGCTTCATAAAAGGAAGATAAAATTTGGAATGCTGCAACCGGCAAGACTGTGGGTCACATATCAAGGGAGGCACCACTACTTTGAGACGGCGGATGAAGTGTGGACTTTTATTGTAGAAGAAAAACTGGAATGAGTGGATTATTAAAAAGAACGTTTGGACAAAGTGGTGGGGCGAATGTGGGGGGCGAAGAGGGGTTTTATGTTCTAATCCTGCGGTATGGTAACTTTTCTCTCTCCCACAGGTGGTGATGGGGGGAGGTGGGGAGGGAGAGGAGATGGGGCGTTGGCCATGGGGGGCGGGGCCAAGGGAGAAGCGCGGGCTTGGTTCCCGCGCTATGATAATTATGGCGGGAATAGAGAAGCAGGAAGGAGGGGGCGTCGCACGGTGCGAGCCGTGGTCACGGGGGGAAGCCGAGGTCAGCCAGAGTTTGCTGACTTCTGGGAGCAACATGGGGGGAGTAATTACGCTAGCGGGGGGTCTAGCGGGGGGGGTGGGAGGGGGGAATAACTGGGTTGCTGCTGCTGGGGAAAGGGGGGAGTGGGTACGGGAGAGGATGGGCGGGGGGGGCACCGCCTGGGGGAGATACAGCTGCGTGGGAACTGGGTGAGAAGCTGTAAAAAGACGATGGCTAATCGGCAAGGGGGGGGGGGGGGGGGTGGGAAGCCCCCCCAACTCGGCTGATCACGTGGAACGTGAGAGGGCTCAACGGGCCGATAAAGAGGGCACGGGTACTCGCACACCTTAAGAAACTTAAAGCAGATGTGGTTATGTTACAGGAAACGCACCTGAAACTGATAGACCAGGTTAGGCTGCGCAAAGGATGGGTGGGGCAGGTGTTCCATTCGGGGCTGGATGCGAAAAACAGAGGGGTGGCTATATTAGTGGGGAAGCGGGTAATGTTCGAGGCAAAGACTATAGTGGCGGATAACGGGGGCAGATACGTGATGGTGAGTGGCAAACTACAGGGAGAGATGGTGGTTTTGGTAAACGTGTATGCCCCGAACTGGGATGATGCCAATTTTATGACGCGAATGCTCGGACGCATTCCGGACCTAGAGACGGGAAAGCTGATAATGGGGGGAGACTTTAACACGGTGTTGGAACCAGGGCTGGATAGGTCGAAGACCAGGACTGGTAGGAGGCCGGCAGCAGCCAAGGTGCTTAGAGATTTTATGGAGCAGATGGGAGGGGTGGACCCGTGGAGATTCAGTAGACCTAGGAGTAAGGAGTTCTCGTTTTTCTCCTATGTCCATAAAGTCTATTCGCGCATAGACTTTTTTGTGCTGGGTAGGGCATTGATCCCGAAGGTGAGGGGAACGGAATATATGGCTATAGTCATTTCGGATCATGCCCCACACTGGGTGGACTTGGAGATAGGGGAGGAAGCAGGAGGGCGCCCACCCTGGAGAATGGACATGGGACTAATGGCGGATGAGGGGGTGTGTCTAAGGGTGAGGGGATGTATTGAAAAGTATTTGGAACTCAATGACAATGGGGAGGTCCAGGTGGGAGTGGTCTGGGAGGCGTTGAAGGCGGTGGTTAGGGGGGAGCTGATATCAATAAGGGCACATAAAGGGAAGCAGGAGAGTAAGGAACGGGAGCGGTTGCTGCAAGAACTTTTGAGGGTGGACAGACAATATGCGGAAGCACCGGAGGAGGGATTGTACAGGGAAAGGCAAAGGCTGCATGTGGAATTTGACTTGCTGACTACAGGCACTGCAGAGGCACAATGGAGGAAGGCACAGGGTGTACAGTATGAATATGGGGAGAAGGCGAGCAGATTGCTGGCACACCAATTGAGGAAAAGGGGAGCAGCGAGGGAAATAGGGGGAGTGAGGGACGAGGAAGGAGAGATGGAGCGGGGAGCGGAGAGAGTGAATGAAGTGTTCAAGACATTTTATAAAAAATTATATGAAGCTCAACCCCCGGATGGGAGGGAGAGAATGATGGACTTTTTGGATTGGCTGGAAATTCCCAAGGTGAAAGAGCAGGAAAGGGTGGGACTGGGAGCACAGATCGAGGTAGAAGAAGTGGTGAAAGGAATCAGGAATATGCAGACGGGAAAGGCCCCGGGACCGGACGGATTCCCAGTTGAATTCTACAGAAAATATTTGGACTTGCTCGCCCCGGTACTGACGAGGACCTTTAACGAGGCAAAGGAAAGGGGACAACTGCCCCCGACTATGTCTGAAGCAACGATATCGCTTCTCTTAAAGAAGGAAAAGGACCCGCTACAATGCGGGTCCTACAGACCAATTTCCCTCCTAAATGTGGATGCCAAGGTCCTGGCCAAGGTAATGGCAATGAGAATAGAGGAATGTGTCCCGGGGGTGGTTCACGAGGACCAAACTGGGTTTGTGAAGGGGAGACAGCTGAACACGAATATACGGAGGCTGTTAGGGTTAATGATGATGGCCCCACCAGAGGGTGAAACGGAGATAGTAGTGGCGATGGATGCCGAGAAAGCATTCGATAGAGTGGAATGGGATTATTTGTGGGAGGTGTTGAGGAGATTTGGTTTTGGAGAGGGGTATGTTAGATGGGTGCAGCTATTGTATAGGGCCCTAGTGGCGAGTGTGGTCACGAATGGACGGGGATCGGCATATTTTCGGCTCCATAGAGGGACAAGGCAGGGATGTCCTCTGTCCCCATTACTGTTTGCACTGGCGATTGAGCCCCTGGCGATAGCGCTGAGGGGTTCCAAGAAATGGAGGGGAGTACTTAGGGGAGGAGAGGAACACCGGGTATCTTTGTATGCGGATGATTTGCTACTATATGTGGCGGATCCGGCGGAGGGGATGCCAGAAATAATGCGGATACTTGGGGAGTTTGGGGATTTCTCAGGGTATAAATTGAACATGGGGAAGAGTGAGCTGTTTGTGGTGCATCCAGGGGAGCAGAGTAGAGAAATAGAGGACCTACCGTTGAGGAAGGTAACAAGAGACTTTCGTTACCTGGGGATCCAGATAGCTAAGAATTGGGGCACATTGCACAGGCTAAATTTAACGCGGTTGGTGGAACAGATGGAGGATGATTTCAAGAGATGGGATATGGTAGCCCTGTCAATGGCAGGGAGGGTGCAGGCGGTTAAGATGGTGGTCCTCCCGAGATTCCTCTTTGTGTTTCAGTGCCTCCCGGTGGTGATCACGAAGGCTTTTTTTAAAAGGATAGAAAAGAGCATCATGGGTTTTGTTTGGGCCGGGAAGACTCCGAGAGTGAGGAAGGGATTCTTACAGCGCAGTAGGGATAGGGGGGGGCTGGCACTACCGAGCCTAAGTGAGTACTATTGGGCCGCTAATATTTCAATGGTGAGTAAGTGGATGGGAGAGGAGGAGGGAGCGGCGTGGAAGAGATTAGAGAGGGCGTCCTGTAGGGGGACTAGCCTGCAGGCTATGGTGACAGCCCCATTGCCGTTCTCACCGAGGAACTACACCACAAGCCCGGTGGTGGTAGCTACACTGAAGATTTGGGGACAGTGGAGACGACATAGGGGAAAGACTGGAGCATTGGGGGGGTCCCCGATAAGAAACAACCATAGGTTTGCACCGGGGGGAATGGATGGGGGATATGGAATGTGGCAAAGAGCAGGAATAACGCAACTGAAAGATCTATTTGTGGATGGGAAGTTCGCGAGTCTGGGAGCGCTGACCGAGAAATACGGGTTGCCCCAAGGGAATGCATTCAGGTATATGCAATTGAGGGCTTTTGCGAGGCAACAGGTGAGGGAATTTCCGCAGCTCCCGACACAAGAGGTGCAGGACAGAGTGATCTCAAAGAAATGGGTGGGGGATGGTAAGGTGTCAGATATATATAGGGAAATGAGGGACGAAGGGGAGACTATGGTGGATGAACTAAAAGGGAAATGGGAAGAAGAGCTAGGGGGGGAGATCGAGGAGGGGCTGTGGGCAGATGCCCTAAGCAGGGTAAACTCGTCGTCCTCGTGTGCCAGGCTAAGCCTAATTCAGTTTAAGGTATTACACAGGGCACATATGACTGGAACACGGATCAGTAAATTTTTTGGGGTGGAGGATAGGTGTGCGAGGTGCTCGAGAAGCCCAGCGAATCATACCCATATGTTTTGGTCATGCCCGGCACTACAGGGGTTTTGGATGGGGTGACAAAGGCGCTTTCAAAAGTAGTAGGAGTCCGGGTCGAACCAAGCTGGGGGTTGGCTATATTTGGGGTTGCACAAGAGCCGGGAGTGCGGGAGGCGAGAGAGGCCGATGTTTTGGCCTTTGCGTCCCTAGTAGCCCGGCGCAGGATATTGTTAATGTGGAAAGAAGCCAAGCCCCCGGGGGTGGAGACCTGGATAAATGACATGGCGGGGTTCATAAAGCTAGAGCGGATTAAGTTCGTCCTAAGGGGGTCGGCTCAAGGGTTCACCAGGCGGTGGCAACCGTTCGTCGAATATCTTGCGGATAGATAGATGGGGGGAAAAAAGAAGGCAGCAGCAGCGGCCCAGGATTTGGGGGGGGGGGGGGGGGTGGCGGGGGGGTGTAGCTTGTGACAAGGCAGTTGCCAATTAGGGCTAGTTTTCATTTTTGTTATTTAATATTTATTTATTTTTTGTTTTTTGTTTATATAAAATAGGTCATTGTTATCTGTGTTGTTATAATGTTGTGTAAAGGATGCACAATGTACTGTGTTGGTTGACCAAAAATTTTCAATAAAATATTTATTAAAAAAAAAAAGAAGGGTAGCAGGGATAATCCAGGGAATTATAGACCTGTGAGCTTGACGTCAGTGGTAGGCAAACTGTTGGAGAAGATACTGAGGGATAGGATCTATTCACATTTGGAAGAAAATAGACTTATCAGTGATAGGCAGCATGGTTTTGTGCAGGGAAGGTCACGTCTTACAAACCTAATAGAATTATTTGAGGAAGTGACAACGTTAATTGACGAGGGAAGGGCTGTAGTTGTCATATACATGGACTTCAGTAAGGCGTTTGATAAAGTTTCCCATGGCAGGTTGATGGAAAAAGTGAAGTTATATGGGGTTCAGGGTGTACTAGCTAGATGGATAAAGAACTGGCTGGGTAACAGGAGACAGAGAGTAGTGGTGGAAGGGAGTGTCTCAAAATGGAGAAAGGTGACTAGTGGTGTTCCTCAGGGATCCGTGCTCGGACCACTGTTGTTTGTGATATACATAAATGATCTGGACGAAGGTATGGGTGGTCTGATTAGCAAATTTGCAGATGGTACTAAGATTGGTGGAGTTGCAGATAGCGAGGAGGACTGTCAGAGAATACAGCAAAATAGAGGTAGATTGGAGAGTTGGGCAGAGAAATGGCAGATGAAGTTCAATCCAGGCAAATGCGAGGTGATGCATTTTGGAAGGTCTAATTCAAGAGCGGACTATACGGTCAATGGAAGAGTCCTGGGGAAAATTGATGTACAGAGAGATCTGGGAGTTCAGGTCCATTGTACCCTGAAGGTGGCAACGCAGGTCAATAGAGTGGTCAAGAAGGCATACAGCATGCTTGCCTTCATTGGACGGGGTATTGAGTACAAGAGTCGGCAGGTCATGTTACAGTTGTATAGGACTTTGGTTAGGCCACATTTGGAATACTGCGTGCAGTTCTGGTCGCCACATTACCAGAAGGATGTGGATGCTTTAGAGAGGGTGCAGAGGAGGTTCACCCGGATGTTGCCTGGTATGAAGGGTGCTAGATATGAAGAAAGGTTGAGTAGAGTAGGATTGTTTTCGTTGGAAAGACGGAGGTTGAGGGAGGGACCTGATTGAGGTCTACAAAATTCTGAGAGGTATGGACAGGGTGGACAGCAACAAGCTTTTTTCAAGAGTGGGGCTGTCAATTACAAGGGGTCACGATTTCAAGGTGAGAGGGGGAAAGTTTAAGGGAGATGTGCGTGAAAAGTTTTTTACGCAGAGGATGGTGGGTGCCTGGAATGCTTTGCCAGCGGAGGTGGTAGAGGCGGGCACGATAGCATCATTTAAGATGCATCTAGACAGATATATGAACGGGCGGGAAACAGAGGGAAGTAGATCCTTGGAAAACAGAAGCCAGGTTTAGATAAAGGATCTGGATCGGCGCAGACTGCGAGGGCCGAAGGGCCTGTTCCTGTGCTGTAATTGTCTTTGTTCTTGTTCATATAGCTTTGTAGATTTCTTCATTTAGATTTAGGGCCCGAATCTACTCTTTTTAAATAAATTTAGAGTACCCAATTCAATTTGTTTCCAATTGAGGGGCAATGTAGCATGGCCAATCACCTACCCTGCACATCTTTTGAGTTGTGGGGGTGAGACCCACACAGACACGGGGAGAATGTGCAAACTCCACACGCACAGTGGCCCAGGGCCGGGATTGAACCCAGGTCCTCGCCACCATGAGGCAGCAGTGCTAACCACTGTGCATTGTGCCACCCTGCCCTAGTTTACTTTGAAAACTAATTTATTTGGTTCTGGTTTTCATCCAATATCTTGTCCCTGTTTTGTACTTCGGAAGTGGTTAGGACCAACCTATCAAAATCTGTTGAAAGAGGCACTGAAACACGAACAATCATAGACAAGCAATTAAATATCCCACCAGCAAAACTTAGCAGCTGAAGTAAAAAAAGTTGTTTCTCACCTGATCAGCAAAGTAGATTTTCTGCTTCCCGTACACCTTTTCTTTTATTTTACCATCTTGAGTAAGTTGCTCAAGAGCTTTTACTGCAGCCTGCAACAAAAATTATGTGATGAAAAAAACAGCTGCAGCAAAGACTTAACAAGAACGGTTTCAATCCGGCACTGTGGCACGTACTGCTGCCTCACAGCGCCAGGGACCCGGGTTCAATTCTGGCCTTGGGTGGCTGTCTGCGTGGAGGTTGCACGTTCTCCCCGTGTCTGCGTGGGTTTCCTTCTCGTGCTCCGGTTTCCTCCCACTGTCCAAAGATATGCAGGTTAGGTGGATTGGCCATGATAAATTGTCCCTTAGTGTCCAGGGATGTGGCTAGCTTACAAGTTATGGGGGTAGGGTGGGGTGGACATGGGTAGAGTGCTTATTTAAAGGGTTGGTGCAGACTTGATGGGCTGAATGGCCTCCTTCTGCACTGTCGGGATTCTATGCTGATGTCAATGCCTCAGGCAAAGAGCAAATGGTTCTATCACTGATGGACAAAACTCAAATCACAAAGTAGGTATCAGAACATGCCACCAGTACTAAGGGCTGCAAGATCCCAGGAGGCTGCTGATACTAACTGAAAACCAAACCAATATTTTTTAAAAGCAGCAGCTTTTTAAAAAATTTGTTGACAGGATGTGGGAATCGCTGGCTCGGCCAGAATTAATTGCCCATCTCTAATTACCCTTAAGAAGGTGATGGGGAGCCGCCTGCTAGAGCTCTGCAGGTTATATGGTGTAAGTACACCCTCAGTGCTGTTAGGAAGGGTGTTCCAAGATTTTAACCCAACAACAGTGGAGAATGACGATATATTTCCAAGTCGGATGTTGCGTGACTTGGAGGGAATGTGCATCTGGTAGAGTTCCCATGCATCTGTTGCTCTGATCATTCTAGATGGTAGTGAATGTGGGTCTGGAAGGTGCTGTCAAAGTATCCTTGGTGAGTTCCCGCAGCGCATCTTGTAGCTGGTACTCATGGCTGCCTCTGGGTTTCTGGTGGAGAGAGTGAATGTTTAAGGTAGTGGATGGGTGTCAATCAATCTGGTCACTTTGACCTGGATGAAATGAAATGAAATGAAAATCGCTTATTGTCACGAGTAGGCTTCAATGAAGTTACAGTGAAAAGCCCCTAGTCGCCACATTCCGGCGCCTGTTCGGGGAGGCTGGTACAGGAATTGAACCCGCGCTGCTGGCCTGCCTTGGTCTGCTTTAAAAGCCAGCAATTTAGCCCAGTGAGCTAAACCAGCTGGAGTTCTGTTGGATCTGCACTCATCCAGACAAACATCTATTCACTTCTAATCCCCTCACTTCATATGTTACAAAAATCAATGCACAGCTCCTTCTTTATTACCACATCAAGTACCTGAGTGAGGGACTTCCGGTGGCGGCATATAGAGGGGAAGCCGCATGCTGGGTGGCTCCTGCTCGAGGCGTGTTTTTAGCAGTATTAAAGTCCATTCCTGGGGGCAATTTGCAAATGATTGAATGTAGGAAGATACAAGGAAGGTAAAAGATGTCAAAAGGATTAAGAAAAACAGCCGTGAAGAAGGGAAGGAGTGAGTGTTCACCGTCGAGTGAGGGGGCCAGCCAGGGAGCTAGCAAGATGGCGGAGGCTGGGCTGCCAGGTGCTGCTCACAGCAGAGAGGATGACTGAGGTGATGTCTTTGGAGCTGGAGAAGCAGTTTGCGAAGCACATGGAGGCGTTGAGGAAGGAGATGGCGGTGGCTTTGAAGACGTTGGCAAAAGCGGCAATTGCCCCGGTGAGAGTAGCTGTGGCGAAGAGGTGAGGGAACAGGGCGAGAGGATGAAGGGAGTGGAGGGGGCAATGTCGCAGCACAGCGATCAGCTCACCTCGATGCGGGATGACCTTTGGAGGGTGGTCGACGCCAATCAGGGGCTTCGAGCAAAGTTGGGGGGCCTGGAGAACCGCTCGAGGTGGCAAAATTTGAGGATTGTGGGCTTGCCTGAGGGGGTGGAGGGCTCAAGACCGATGAAGTACTTCGCCAAGATGTTGGCGGAACTGATGGGGGAGGGCGAGGAGCCTCCCGGTATGAACTGGACCGAGCCCATTGGTCGCGGAGGCCGAAGCCAAAGTGGTGCAGTGGGCTGGTGCTAGAGTTCACATATATCAGGATGTGACGGTGGAGCTTGTAAAGAGGCGAGCGGCTTTCGGCCGAGTGAAGACTGCATTATACAACAGCGGGCTGCAATTTGGTGTGGTGTATCCAGCAAAGCTGAAGGTGCCTTACAACGCCAGAGATTTCTACTTGGAGACGGTGGAGGCAGAAGGTTTGGGACAGAAGTGAAGACTGGAACTGAAGAGGGGCTGTGGACTGTGAATGGGAAGTTGGGAGAGTGTATAAATGTTATGTTTTTTTTAAAATTTAGAATACACAATTATTTTTTTTTCCAATTAAGGGACAATTTAGTGTGGCCAATCCACCTACCCTGCACATCTTTGGGTTGTGGGGGCGAAACCCACGCAGACACAGGGAGAATGTGCAAACTGCACACGGACAGTGACCTAAATGTTATGTTTTTTGACCTACATTGATATTTATTTACTTCACACTGTTATAGAGGTTAAGTGTTCATTCTTTGTTGCGACGGTTTTATGTTACTTTATTGAGATGTTTGGGTTTGATTGTTTTCCTGGGACTGGGCGGGAGGGACTCACTTGAGAGTGAAGAACGAGGTGAAGCGTAGGAAGGGCTGGGTCGGGCAGCACGGTGGCGCAATGAGTAGCACTGCAGTCTCACGCCGCTGAGGTCCCAGGTTCGATCCCAGCTCTGGGTCACTGTCTGTGTGGCGTTTGCACGTTCTCCCCGTGTTTGTATGGGTTTCGTCCCCACAACCCAGAAAAATAAGATGTACAGGGTAGGTAGATTGGCCACTCTAATTTTCCCCTTAATTGGAAAACTGAATTGGATATGCTAAATTTATAAAGGAAAAGGAAGGGCTGGGTCAGCCAGGTGTTTCATTTGGGATTTGACGGAAGGGCTCGAGGGATAGCGGTATTGGTTAGCAAAAGAGTACGATTCCAGATGGAGAAAGTGGTTGCAGACCAGGGAGGCAAGTATGTGATAGTGACAGGGGCATTGGAGGAGAGGCTGGTGGCGCTGGTAAGCGTGTATGATCCCAGCTGTGAAGAAGGTATGTGGTGCCATCCCCGACTTGGATTCACACGAATTGATAGCGGGTGGAGACTGGAACTTGGTGCAGGAGCTGAGACTTGATAGGTCACGGCCACGCTCGCTTGACCCTTCAGGGTGGGGGGGGCGAAGATGTTGGCTGAACTAATGGCGGAAATGGGAGGGGCTGACCCTTGGAGGTTTCTGCACCCGGGGGAGCGGGAGTGCTCTTTTTTTCTCCTCAGTCCATAAGGTTTATTCACGGATTGACATTTTTGTGGTGGGGAAGGCGCTGTTGGCTTGGGTTAAGGGTTCGGAATATTCGGCAATTGCGATATAGGATTATGCGCCGCATTGGGTGGATATAGTGTTGGAGAGGGGGGCAGTGCAGAGGCCGGGGTGGAGATTAGATGTGGGGCTGTTGGAGGACCAAGGGTTCTGTGATATGTTTGGGAAAGTAATCACGGAATAAGTGGGGTTCAATTGTACGGGGGAGGTTTCGCAGGCGGTGGTTTGGGAAGCTCTAAAGGCAGTGGTGAGGGGGGAGGTGATCTCGATTAAGGCAAAGGTGAATAAGGAGGAGAGGGTGGAGCGTCAAAGGGTAATAGATGAGATGTTGGAGGTAGAGAGGAGTTATGAAGAAGACGGGGATCCAGCGAAGTTGGAAAAGAGGATGGAGTTAAAGGCAAGTTTTGACCGGCTATGTAAAATTATCACCAAACAATAAACATATTGAAACCATAACAAAGATATATCGCTTTGAGTGATCTTTCAGAGTCAGTTCTCACTTCAGATTTGACAGCATTGGGCCACATACTATACCCTACCAGCCAGTGATTGCAAAACTCAAACCACAGTGTCCAGTATTAAATGTGATTCAGCAGCAGAGCAACATTTGCTAAATAATCCTCCATGTGCGAAGAACTATGCTGACAATCAATTTTAAGATTTCCAGGGTGTACACAGTGTAACACATTTGCATGTACTGGAAGCTACATACATTAATACACAGGTCCCGCTATTCGCAAATAGAAAGAACATATAACCTATTGTCCCTGTTTCAGCTAAACAAAACAAGGACAGCCATTTCCTGGTTCATTCCTTGGATAAATCATCATTCCTCATTCCCAGTCAAGCTGCCTGGTTTAAATTTAAAACAATACTTGGACATTAACTGTCAGTCACCAGTAAATGGTGCTTTCTCCATGGCAACGCCTCCACCAATCAGAGTCCACTTGCCAACCAAGTGGACTCTCTTCTCAAACAGTACAGGTTTGTTGATTCCCTTGCATTGTATTCTTACAAATGTTGAGTGCAAGGAGCTTAGGGAAAAAAAATCTTTTTTTTAGTAATATTCATTAAATGACTAATATATAATATACACACACATAAAATGCCTTTAAATTCCTATAGTTTCAATTAAAACACATCATCCAGAATACAAACCTTTTTACTTGTAAATTTAATCGAACATTCAAAAGGGTTTCAGAATGTATCTGGAACGGAAGAATGTGCAGTTACAGGAAGAAAAGTGGGGAAGAATTCTAGGTAAGTTGCTCATTCGGAGAGCCGGTGCAGACACAACAGGCCAAACGTTCTGGGTAGTAACAATTTTGAGATGTGTGCTGAATTGATTGCATTGTTTTTAAAAAGTCAGCAAGATATCGATTTAGTACATATTGCCTACCTAGACTTTCAAGCAGCTTTTTAAAGAGTACAGAAACTGAAAACATTTTAAACAATGTTCAATAGATTGTAGAAAAGTATCTTTCACTAAAAAGAACAAACTTTTGGTTTAACATCAGAAGAAAAAGAAAGGAATCCCCACTAAAGGAGGGAAAAGAAGAATGTCTATAAAATAAAAACATCATAATGAATAGACAAGATACATTTCAAAAGGAAGAATTTTGTCTGATCAAACTTACATTTTTTGAGGTGGTAACAGAACAGACAAAATACAGTAAATGCAATTTATCTGGATTATCAAAAGGCCATCAATAATGTGCTCTTAATAGGTTAATGAATACGGTTAGAGTGTACGGAATCAGGGAACAAGTGGCAGAATGAATTGTTCGTGTATATGCTCGAAAGCAGAGAGTGGGAGCAAAATGTTGTAATTCAGAAATAGTAGAAGGTGAGAAGCAGTGTTCCACAGGTAGCTGTGCTAGAACCACTGTTGTCACAATGACTTGGATTTTGGAATCAAAAATATAACTTTTAAATTTGCAGTGACATTAAATCGGTTGGCAGGGACATAGTCAATACTGAGGAGGACTGCAACAAATGAATAAACGTGCAGCATGGGCAAATGAAGTTCCACATAAATGTGAAGTAGTACATTTTGATAGAAAGAATAGGGAAGTCACTTGTTACTTAGGTGAGAGTCTAAGTGGGGTATAGAAACAAAGGAATCTGCAACAAAAAACACAATCACTAAAGGTTAAGTCACAGGTTAGCAAAGCCACAAAAAGTGCATACTAAGAACTGGGCTTTATTTCTGTAGGAGTAGAATTGTAAAGTAGGGAGGTTATGCTCAACCTGTATCGAACATTGGTTATGTTAAATCCTCAGTTTCTTTACCCGTCAGTCTGGCCTCAATAAAAGTCGAGATGGATTTGCAGGTACAACATTAGTTATTTTATTCAGCTTGCAAGCTTTCTCAGTTCACAGCAGTACAGAATGCGTCTCACTCTCTGTACTTCCAGAATCAAGTGCCTTTATCAAGCAAAGAGCTCTGTACTGATACATTCAAATGGCATCAAGTTTCACATACTCGACGCCCATAGGTCATCCTATGTCCCTCCTGACCCGTTTGATCTATTCTGATTGGCTCACTTCCAATCCCTTCCTCTGGCCCTTATTATTCAGCATCACTCTCGTAGACACACCTCTTCCTGCTTTTCCATGCGGTCTGAAATCCTTTGTCTGTGAACTAACCAGAATCAAAGTGGCCTATTTCTACATTACATTAGCTAATATTTCTAAAGTAACTATTTTATATCACATTCGTCAGTTAGACCACACTTAGAAAGAGTACTGCATGTAGTTCTGAGTGCTATATTATAAAATGGATAAGAGGCACTGGAAAGGGTGCATAAAAGATTGACAATATGTCATGATAGGGAGATATTAGGAACTTTGGTCCAGAAATGCGGTCCATGATGTAGCAGGCAATTTAAGAGTTAAACAGACTGAGGGAAAAGACTGCTAGCAGCAGTCAGAGGGATACGCCCACAGCCTGAGTCACCTTGTCCCATTCAGATGGAACCTCATTAACGGGAATACACAGGCTGCCCTGGTTCAGCCAGGATGATCCACTCAAGATCCATTGCCATTCAGGACAACCTTGTTTGACCAGCATTGGCCTGTCACAGAGTGTGATGACCTATTTGTCCTATTTGGAAGGTGAGTTGCATATAAATGGCACAGCTCTGTTCTTTTGGAAAAACAAAAGTGGGTAATCAGCCACGGTAACGATAATGGATTCAAGTCTGGCTGATGGGGTGGGTGGAGGAGAGCGCAAGAGAGAGATAGAGAGAGAGATAGAGATAGAGAGAGAAAAAAAGAGAGAGAGGGACACAGAGAGAGAGAATGAATTTTGGTGTGTCCAGTTTTGGTCTTCTTACATTGTGGGTGGAATGGAAAAGGTGCAAAAGAGGGCCACAAGATTATCTTCTAGTCTAAAGCACCTTAATAACCAAGATGGGCTTGAAGTACTTGGATTCCACACTTGGCAAAATGTAGACATTGGAGTGATTGTAATTTATAAAATGGTAAAGGGGTTGTGTTTGCAGGAACAGTTTGTTTCAACAAAATAAAATAGATAAAATCAGAATGTCCAATTCACCTAACAGCACGTCTTTCGGGATTTGTGGGAGGAAACCGGAGCACCCGGAGGAAACCCACGCAAACACGGGGAGAACGTGCAGACTCCGCACAGACAGTGACCCAAGCCAGGAATCGAACCTGGGACCCTGGCGCTTGAAGCACCGTGCCGCCCATTTCTGGCTGTGGCAGAGATCAGCTAAACCAAAAGAAAATAACTCGGTAAATAGATTCCATAACATTAATCATGGCCACGGTATTCCACTGAACTAGTTTCATTCTCCTTAATGTGTTGAATAGAAATGTTCCTATTTTTCCCAAATTGGGCTAGCTTTTTAGCTTCGCCCAGATTACATGGCTTTGGGTGGGGAATGTATGCATCGTAATACAAAAGGTACAGGCTTTATAGGGCAGACTGGATAGACCAGTGGGCCCTGCTCAGCTCATATGCTCATTTCAAAAGAACGGACATGCCAAAGGGACACAAGTCTTTGGCTTGAGCAGTCCCCGGGGTAATTATATTCCTCAGAAATTCTCGAGTCTCATATAGACACATTATTTTAAATTAACAGAGACTGAAACAGCAACTCAAAACAATCTTACTGTCTTTCCAAAACCATATTCGCGCTGGAGATTTCCAAAAACATCTTGTGCACTGTACGGTCGATTCTGGTCATTCAAATACTTCAAAATAACAGAAGCAGCTAAAAAATAAATTTTTTAAAAATTCAATTTAAATGCTATAATTTCCTGATGTTCAAAAATTCCCTATTCCCTATCACAAAACTCACTCGATCCATATTTTTTTTAACCTTCATAGGATCAGAAGTGAGACGCTCACTTTGGATTCATTATAAATCACATGAATATTCCCCAATATCAATTTGCAATTATTTTTTGCTCGACATTTGATACAATCTATATTTAGTACAAGTTTGCAACCACCTGCACCCAGAGTTAGAGTGGGTGATGCATCTTAGCCACTTCCTAATGTCCCATCATTACAGATGCCAGGCTTCAGCCGATTTGATTCACTTCAGATGAAAAAGAAACGGCATACAACATCTCTGCAGTACTTGCGCCAGAACTAACCACACTTCTAACCGAGTAGTTCCAGTACAGCCACAGCACTGATGTGTACTCAACAATGTTGAAAACTGCCTGCCCTGTCCACTAAATGCAGGACAAATACAATCCAACTAATTACCACCCTGAAGTGTTGGGTACTCTGCTACACAGACGAACCAACACGGTTGCGAATGGTACAACTCGGTTTGATTTCAAACAACTATTTACGGTTGTATACTGTTTACTGAGGTTCGATCATAACCTTTGAATCTGTGGACCTACTCCTAATTCTATCTTGTAGGGGCACTCAGCACATGGTGGATGTCTGAGTGGCTTGCTATGAGCTCTGTGCCCTGAGCTGTCTCGTCCTCGAGTGCCCAGGATGTATCGTGTTCCCTGTTCTGTACTGTGTATGCTCTTGCCTGTAATTGGCTGTCGTGTTGTTTGTGTGTTGATTGGTCCGTTGATCTGTCCATCAGTATGTATGTATGTATGTGCTATGATGTTTACCTGGATATCATGACACACCCCACTTTGAGGAAGTGACAAAGTTAATTGATGAGGGAAGGGCTGTAGATGTCATATACATGGACTTCAGTAAGGCGTTTGATAAAGTTTCCCATGGCAGGTTGATGGAAAAAGTGAAGTCGTATGGGGTTCAGGGTGTACTAGCTAGATGGATAAAGAACTGGCTGGGCAACAGGAGACAGAGAGTAGTGGTGGAAGGGAGTGTCTCAAAATGGAGAAAGGTGACTAGTGATGTTCCACAGGGATCCGTGCTCGGACCACTGTTGTTTTTGATATACATAAATGATCTGGAGGAAGGTATAGGTGGTCTGATTAGCAAGTTTGCAGATGATACTAAGATTGGTGGAGTTGCAGATAGCGAGGAGGACAGTCAGAGAATACAGCAAAATATAAATAGATTGGAGAGTTGGGCAGAGAAATGGCAGATGGAGTTCAATCCAGGCAAATGCGAGGTGATGCATTTTGGAAGATCTAATTCAAGAGCGGACTATACGGTCAATGGAAGAGTCCTGGGGAAAACTGATGTACAGAGAGATCTGGGAGTTCAGGTCCATTGTACTCCGAAGGTGGTAACGCAGGTCGATAGAGTGGTCAAGAAGGCATACAACATGCTTGCCTTCATTGGACGGGGTATTGAGTACAAGAGTCGGCAGGTCATGTTACAGTTGTATAGGACTTTGGTTAGGCCATATTTGGAATACTGCGTGCAGTTCTGGTCGCCACATTACCAGAAGGATGTGGATGCTTTAGAGAGGGTGCAGAGGAGGTTCACCAGGATGTTGCCTGGTATGGAGGGTGCTAGCTATGAAGAAAGGTTGAGTAGAGTAGGATTGTTTTCGTTGGAAAGACGGAGGTTGAGGGGGGACCTGATTGAGGTCTACAAAATTATGAGAGGTATGGACAGGGTGGATAGCAACAAGCTTTTTCCAAGAGTGGGGCTGTCAATTACAAGGGGTCACGATTTCAAGGTGAGAGGGGGAAAGTTTAAGGGAGATGTGCGTGGAAAGTTTTTTACGCAGAGGGTGGTGGGTGCCTGGAACGCTTTGCCAGCGGAGGTGGTAGAGGCGGGCACAATAGCATCATTTAAGATGCATCTAGACAATATATGAATGGGCGGGGAACAGAGTGAAGTAGATCCTTGGAAAATAGGCGACAGGTTTAGATAAAGGATCTGGATCGGCGCAGGCTGGGAGGGCCGAAGGGCCTGTTCCTGTGCTGTAATTTTCTTTGTTCACTTTCTGAGCCACTGTTGGCCTGTCCAAGAACAGACCCTGACTTTGTTAAGTATACACTTCAAACTCCTCCCTGCTGCACTTTCCATTTCACACTCATGGCACTAACATCACTGGTTGGATCAAACATTGTCCGGAAGGCTCTAGAAAATGCCATGAAACAATCCTAAATGTCTGTCTTTATCCGCTTCACCAATGTCATGTCTTAGGTGGAAAGAACACCTAAAATCATAGATTTAGCTGCAGGGATCATGTCATTTAATCTGCCAAATTGGTCCGTTCTGACCGCGTGCTATCTGACCTTGCTGGACCTGCACCATATGGAGCAGGTCCCACCAGCCCAGCATCTGCAGGTATTCAATCCATTATTATTATGGAAGGGATCACCACTAAACATTGGCTTTGTCGACCAAACAACCCATGAACACATTTTTAAAAGTTTATCTTTCCGACATCACAAGTGACTCGTACACATTTAAATATTCTCAACTTTAAAACTACAGTATTTGAACAAAACACAAAAAATTAAGTCTTAATATTGTTATACAAACTGCCAGAATCTGTTTGAATGTTTGATATACTTCCAAAACGACCTTACACAGTTGACTGAGATAGAGGCAGATATGAAATGAAATGAAAATCGCCGATTGTCACAAGTAGGCTTCAATGAAGTTACTGTGAAAAGCCCCTAGTCGCCACATTCCGGTGCCTGTTCGGGGAGGCTGGCACGGGAATTGAACCCGCGCTGCTGGCCTACCTTGGTCTGCTTTAAAAGCCAGCTATTTAGCCCTTTGCTAAACCAGCCCCTCCAGATAGTGGACATTGAGACAGATAGTGGACATTGTCGAGTTTGTGGTTCCTGTCTGTGGACATTGTACATAGATACATAGAAGATAGGAGCAGGAGGAGGCCTTTTGGCCCTTCGAGCCTGCTCCGCCATTCATCACCATCATGGCTGATCATCCAACTCAATAGCCTAATCCTGCTTTCTCCCCATAGCCTTTGATACCATTCTCCTCAAGTGCTATATCCAGCCACCTCTTGAATATATTCATTGTTTTTGCATCAACTACTTCCCGTGGTAATGAATTCCACAGGTTCACCACTCTTTGGTGAAGAAATGTCTCCTTCATCCCTGTCCAAGGTGGTTTACCCTGAATCCTCAGACTGTGACACCTGGTTCTGGACACACCCACCATCGGGAACATCTTCCCTGCATCTACCATGTCTAGTCCTGTTAGAATTTTATAAGTCTCTATGAGATCCCCCCTCATTCTTCTGAACTCCAGCGAGAACAATCCTAACCTAGTTAATCTCATATGACAGTCCCGCGATCCCTAGAATCAGTCTGGTAAATCTTTAGCTGCACTCCCTCGAGAGCAAGAAGATCCTTCCTCAGAAAAGGAGACCAAAACTACACACAATATTTTAGGTGTGGCCTCACCAAGGCCCTGTATAATTGCAGCAACACATCCCTGCTCCTGTACTCGAAACCTCTTGCAATGAAGGCCGATATACCATTAGCCTTCTTTACCACCTGCTGCATCTGCATGATTACCTTCAGCAACCAGTGCACAAGAACACCCAGGTCTTGCTGCACACTCCTTTTCCAATTTACAACCGTTCAGGTAACCTGCCTTCCTGTTTTTGCTTCCAAAGTGAATAACCTCACACTTATCCAAATTATACTGCATCTGCCATTGGTTTGCCCACTTGCCCAACCTGTCCAAATCATGCTGTAGGATCCCTGCATCCTCGTCAGTTCGCACGCCCACACAACTTGGTATCATCTGCAAACTTTGTGATGTTATATTTTGTTCCCTTATCCAAATCATTAATATATATTATGAATAGATTATCATAGAATTTACAGGGCAGAAGGAGGCCATTCAGCCCATCGAGTCTGCACCGGCTCTTGGAAAGAGCACCCTACCCAAGCCCACACCTCCACCCTATCCCCATAACCCAGTAACCCCACCCAACACTAAGGGCAATTTTGGACACTAAGGGGAATTTATCATGGCCAATCCACCTAACCTGCACATCTTTGGACTGTGGGAGGAAACCGGAGCACCCGGAGGAAACCCACGCACACACGGGGAGGACGTGCAGACTCCGCACAGTCAGTGACCCAAGCCGGAATCGAACCTGGGACCCTGGAGCTGTGAAGCAATTGTGCTACCACAATGCTACCGTGCTGCCCCAGCACCAATCCCTGTGGTACACCACTGGTCACTGCCTGCCAATTTGAAAAGGACCCATTGTAGAGTTTGTGGCTCCTGTCTGTGGACTGAATTAGTTATTGGGCGAGGGCCGGGTGCGGTTCCCTGTGCCAGGGTCCGGGATTCTGAGCCTGGCCGGGATTTGCCAAACGGACTTGGTTAAAGTTTATGAACCTGCAACAGTTTTAAAAGTGATTTTATTTATATAACAAAATGTTCAAAAAAATTCTCTGGTCAGGAATTCGCGATTGGGGAAGGAACGCGGCAAAAACATCAGACCCCCCCCAACCCGGGCCGACCCCCCCCCCCCAACACCCGGACCGACCCCCCCCAAAACACCCGGACCGACCCCCCCCCCCCCCCCCAACCCCCAAACCGACCCCCCCCCCCCCCCAACACCCGGACCGACCCCCCCCCCCCAACACCCGGACCGACCCCCCCCCCCCCCAACACCCGGACCGACCCCCCCCCCCCCCAACACCCGGACCGACCCCACCCCCCAGACACCCGGACCGACCCCCCCCCCCCAACCCGGACCGACCCCCCCCCCCCAACCCGGACCGAACCCCCCCCCCCAAACACCCGGACCGACCCCCCCCAACCCGGACCGACCCCCCCCCCCCAAACACCCGGACCGACCCCCCCCCCCCCAACCCCCAAACCGACCCCCCCCCCCCCAACACCCGGACCGACCCCCCCCCCCCAACACCCGGACCGACCCCCCCCCCCAACAGCCGGACCGACCCCACCCCCCAGACCGACCCCCCCCCCAAACACCTGGACCCCCCCCCCCCAAACACCCGGACCGACCCCCCCCCAAACACCCGGACCGACCCCCCCCCCCCAACCCCCAAACCGACCCCCCCCCCCCCCCCAACACCCGGACCGACCCCCCCCCCAACACCCGGACCGACCCCCCCCCCCCCCAACACCCGGACCGACCCCCCCCCCCCCAACACCCGGACCGACCCCCCCCCCCCAACACCCGGACCGACCCCACCCCCCAGACCGACCCCCCCCCCAAACACCCGGACCGACCCCCCCCCCAAACACCCGGACCGACCCCCCCCCAAACACCCGGACCGACCCCCCCCCCAAACACCCGGACCGACCCCCCCCCCCAAACACCCGGACCGACCCCCCCCCCCAAACACCCGGACCGACCCCCCCCCCAAACACCCGGACCGACCCCCCCCCCCCCAAACACCCGGACCGACCCCCACCCCCCAAACACCCGGACCGACCCCCCCCCAAACACCCGGACCGACCCCCCCCCCAACCCGGACCGACCCCCCCCCCCCAAACACCCGGACCGACCCCCCCCCCCCAAACACCCGGACCGACCCCCCCCCCCCCAAACACCCGGACCGACCCCCCCCCCCCCAAACACCCGGACCGACCCCCCCCCCCCCCCAAACACCCGGACCGACCCCCCCCCCCCCAAACACCCGGACCGACCCCCCCCCCCCCCAAACACCCGGACCGACCCCCCCCCCCCCCCCAAACACCCGGACCGAACCCCCCCCCCAACCCGGACCGAACCCCCCCCCCAAACACCCGGACCGACCCCCCCCCCAAACACCCGGACCGACCCCCCCCCCCAAACACCCGGACCGACCCCCACCCCCCAAACACCCGGACCGACCCCCCCCCCAAACACCCGGACCGACCCCCCCCAACCCGGACCGACCCCCCCCCCCCAAACACCCGGACCGACCCCCCCCCCCCAAACACCCGGACCGAACCCCCCCCCAAACACCCGGACCGAACCCCCCCCCCAACCCGGACCGAACCCCCCCCCCAAACACCCGGACCGACCCCCCCCCCAAACACCCGGACCGACCCCCCCCCCCCCAAACACCCGGACCGACCCCCACCCCCCAAACACCCGGACCGACCCCCCCCAACCCGGACCGACCCCCCCCCCCCAAACACCCGGACCGACCCCCCCCCCCCAACCCCCAAACCGACCCCCCCCCCCCCAACACCCGGACCGACCCCCCCCCCCCAACACCCGGACCGACCCCACCCCCCAGACCGACCCCCCCCCCAAACACCTGGACCCCCCCCCCCAAACACCCGGACCGACCCCCCCCCAAACACCCGGACCGACCCCCCCCAAACACCCGGACCGACCCCCCCCCCCCCAAACCGACCCCCCCCCCCCAACACCCGGACCGACCCCCCCCCCCCCCAACACCCGGACCGCCCCCCCCCCCAACACCCGGACCGACCCCCCCCCCCCCCAAACACCCGGACCGACCCCCCCCCCCCCAAACACCCGGACCGACCCCCCCCCCCCAAACACCCGGACCGACCCCCCCCCCCCCAAACACCCGGACCGACCCCCCCCCCCCCAAACACCCGGACCGACCCCCCCCCCCCAAATACCCGGACCGACCCCCCCCCCCCAAACACCCGGACCGACCCCCCCCCCCCCAAACACCCGGACCGACCCCCCCCCCCAAACACCCGGACCGACCCCCCCCCCCCCAAACACCCGGACCGACCCCCCCCCCCCCAAACACCCGGACCGACCCCCCCCCCCCCCAAACACCCGGACCGACCCCCCCCCCCCCCCAAACACCCGGACCGACCCCCCCCCCCCCCCAAACACCCGGACCGACCCCCCCCCCCCCCAAACACCCGGACCGACCCCCCCCCCCCCCCCAAACACCCGGACCGACCCCCCCCCCCCAAACACCCGGACCGACCCCCCCCCCAAAAACACCCGGACCGACCCCCCCCCCCCCCAAACACCCGGACCGACCCCCCCCCCCCAAAAACACCCGGACCGACCCCCCCCCCCCCAAACACCCGGACCGACCCCCCCCCCCAACACCCGGACCGACCCCCCCCCCCCCCAACACCCGGACCGACCCCCCCCCCAACACCCGGACCGACCCCCCCCCCAACACCCGGACCGACCCCACCCCCCAGACACCCGGACCGACCCCCCCCCCCCAAAAACACCCGGACCGACCCCCCCCCCCCAAAAACACCCGGACCGACCCCCCCCCCCCCCCAAAAACACCCGGACCGACCCCCCCCCCCCCAAAAACACCCGGACCGACCCCCCCCCCCCAAAAACACCCGGACCGACCCCCCCCCCCCAAAAACACCCGGACCGACCCCCCCCCCCCCCAAAAACACCCGGACCGACCCCCCCCCCCCAAAAACACCCGGACCGACCCCCCCCCCCCCCAAAAACACCCGGACCGACCCCCCCCCCCCCCCCAAAAACACCCGGACCGACCCGACCCTAAACCGGACAAACTAACCCGCACCGTCCCGGCGCCCGCTCATGGCAGCTGCTGGGGGGGGGGGGTGGACGGTTTTTCGGTGGAGCCAAATTTCGCGCCGTTTTACAGCGCATGCGCATGAAGACGAGACCAGCTTCTGGAGGCGAGGTCAGGTCTGAAGGGGGAGGGATCGGGTTCCAGGGGGCGGGGTCAGGTTTCAGGGGGCGGGGCCAGGTTCCAGGGGGCGGGGCCAGGTTTCAAGGGCCGGGTCAGGTTCCAGGGGGCGGGGTCAGGTTCCAGGGGGCGGGGTCAGGTTCCAAGGGGCGGGGTCAGGTTCCAAGGGGCGGTGTCAGGTCTGAAGGGGGAGGAATCAGGATCCAGGGGGCGGGATCAGGTTCCAGGGGGCAGGGTCAGGGTCTAGGGGGCGGGGTCAGGGTCTAGGGGGCGGGGTCAGGTTCCAGGGGGCGGGGTCAGGTTCCAGGGGGCGGGGTCAGGTTCCAGGGGGCGGGGTCAGGTTCCAGGGGGCGGGGTCAGGTTCCGGGGGCAGGGCCAGGTTCCAAGGGGCAGGGTCAGGTTTGAAGGGGAGGGATCAGGTTCCAGGGGGCGGGGTCAGGTTTCAGGGATGGGGTCAGGTTCCAGGGGGCAGGGTCATGTTTGAAGGGGAGGGGTCAGGTTTGAAGGGGAGGGGTCAGGTTCCAGGTGGCGAGGTCAGGTTTCAGGGGTGGGGTCAGGTTTGAAGGGGAGGGGTCATGTTTGAAGGGGGAAGGGTCAGGTTCCAGGGGGTGGGGTCAGGTTTCTGGGGCAGGGTCAGGTTTCAGGGACGGGGTCAGGTTCCAGGGGGCGGGGTCATGTTTGAAGGGGAGGGGTCAGGTTTGAAGGGGGAAGGGTCAGGTTCCAGGGGGCGGGGTCAGGTTTCTGGGGCAGGGTCAGGTTTCAGGGGTGGGGTCAGGTTCCGGGAGATGGGGCGAACGGCCCGAGTCTGGGTCACCCTGACCGACACCCCGGGGACTGCAGTGGTCAAGGCGGCAGTTCATCACCTGCTGAAGGGCAACTAGGGATGGGCAATAATTGCTGACCTGGCCAAAGATGCCCACATCCCGGGAATGCCCCCTGGAAAGGACCCGTGAAACCCCACATGAAGCGGGACCATTGTCGACCCAGTCATTCCCATGGATGAAGTGGAGCTGCCGAGGGGCAGCCCCTGGTGCTCCTGGCACCAGGTGCAGTTTTCCAACTTCTTGATCTCCATGGCTGGGCCACCACACGTAGTACCGGGCCAACATTTTCATTTTGGAGACACCTGGGTGTCCGCTGTGAAGGTCCTGCAATATCGCTCCCTGGCCATATTTGAGGATGTCCACCCAGGAATCCCACAGGATATTGTCCACCACACGGAGTTCCACTACTTTTGTGGTAAAAACCCTCAGGTCCTCTTGGAGGGCTAGGTGCTGGGTCCTGTCCGCACGATGTGGTGGAGCCTGCCACCAGCGAGTCCCCCTGTGTCGAAGCCTTTGAGCCGCTGTTACCGCTCATAAGTCCAAGGTTGCAGGGCAGCACGGTGGCACAGTGAGTAGCACTGCTGCCTCACGGCACCGAGGTCCCAGGTTCGATCCCAGCTCTGGGTCACTGTCCATGTGGAGTTTGTACATTCTCCTCATGCTTGCATGGGTTTCGCCCCCACAACACAGAGATGTGCAGGCTAGGAAATTGGCCACGCTAAATTGCCCCTCAATTGGCAAAAAATTAGATACTTTAAATTTAAAAAAAAGAAAAAAAAGAAGTCCAAGGTTGCAACTACCTCGTCAGATTCCTCTGGCGTTGCGCAGTGGGAGGCGGCTGAGAGCGTCCGCGTGGGGAATCTTCGTCCCAGCGCAATGTTCCAAAATATACTCATACGCCACCAGAAGGAGAGCCCCAACGCTGAACGTGGGCAGAAACCACCAGAATTGTCCTGTCTTCGAATAAACCCACAAGCGGTTTATGGTCAGTATAAGCCGTGAACGCATGGCCGTCGAATGCCGAACTTTTCTATTTGGGCGAAATTTTGCTTTGCCGCGTACAAGGTGCGTGAAGCGAACGTAATGGGTCACGCAGATGATTCCCAACTTCTCCAAGCGGTCCAGTTCGGTGTCTACCATCGGCTTCAAAGTGTAAGGAATGGGTCGGGCCCAGAAATAACGTAGTTGAGCCTCCGGGTCCACTGATATCCTAGTGGAGGCCCCCCCGGATGGTACCGTGGCCCTCCTGGGACACCTCTGGGAAAAGTGCCAACACCACATCTGGTCCATTCGGCATACTCACTGCCAGTCCAAACGGAGGCGTTTTTACAAGTCACGCTCCAGCAAATTAGGACCGGAACCTTTCACCAACACCACTGGCAGATTCACCGACTGGGATTCGCATTCCACGGGAACTTCCGATGTGCCTGCGATCTCTGTATATATTGAAGTGCTGGGTGTCGGTATCTTTCAACGCTAAGGCGTTTATCCTGGAGCAAGTTTTGTCGTATGTGCAGCGGCTGATCAGAGATTTACGGGATGTGGGTGTTGCTGGTTAGGCCAGCATTTATTTCCCATCCCGAGTTGCCCTTCAGAAGGTAGTGGTGAGCTGCCTTCTTGAACAGTCCATGTGGTGTAGGTACACCCACTATGCTATTAGGGAGGGAGTTCCAGGATGTTGCCCCAGCGACAGTGAAGGAACGACGATATATTTCCAAGTCAGGGTGGTGAGTGAGTTGGAGGGGAACCTCCAGGTGGTGGGGTTCCCAGATATTTGCTACTCTTGTCCTACTAGATGGTAGTGGTTGTGGGTTTGGAAGGTGCAGTATACGGAACCTTGGTGAGTTACTGCAGTGCATCTTGTAGATGGTACACACGGCTGCCACTGTCGTCAGTGGTGGAGGGTTTGAATGTTTGTGGAAGGGGAAGCAATCAAGCGGCCCAGTTTCTATCAAAGCTAGTCCGACTTGCCTGCATTTGGCCTATATCCCTCTGTACCCACCATGTAACTGTCAAACTGCTTTTTAAAAAATTTAGAGTACACAATTATTTTTTTCCAATTAAGGGGCAATTTTAGCATGACCAATCCACCTAACCTGCACATCTGTGGGTTGTGGAGGTGAAACACTTGCAGACATGGGGAGAATGTGCAAAACTCTCCATGGACAGTGACCCAGGGCCGGGATTCAAACCCGGGTCCTCAGCACCGCAGTCCCAGTGCTAACCACTGTGCCACCTGCCACCCTTACATTTCTCCAAATTAAACTCCATCTGCCATTCATTGGCCCACTGGCCCAATTGGTCAAGATCCTTGTAATCTTGCATAACATTCTTCACTATCCACTCTGCCACCAATCTTGGGGTCATCCGGAAACTTACTAACCATGCCTCCTACATTCTCATCCAAATCATTATATGTAACAAATAACAGTGGACCCAGCACTGAGCCCTGTGGCACTCCGCTGGTCACAGGCCTCCAGTTTGAAAAGCAACCCTCCACAACTACCTTTTGGCTTCGGTCGCCAAGCCAATTTTGTATCCAATTGGCTACCTTGCCCTGGATTCCGTGAGATTTAACCTTTTGCAACAACCTACCATACGGTATCTTATCAAAGGCCTGGCTAAAGTCCATGTAGACAACGTCGACTGCGCTGCCCTCATCTACCTTCTTGGTTACCCCTTTAAAAAAATCAATCAAATTGGTGAGACATGACTTTCCCCTTACAAAGCTATGCTGACTTTCCCTAATTAGCCCATGCCTGTGGATCCTGTCCCTCAGAATGCCTTCTAACAATTTACCCACTACCGAAGTAAGGCTAACCGGTCTGTGGTTCCCAGGCTTATCCCGACAGCCCTTTTTGAACAAGGGCACAACATTTGCTACCCTCCAAACTTCAGGCACTTCTCTTATGGCTGTCGATGATTCAAATATCTCAGCTTGGGGGCCGGCAATTTCCGCCCATCGTAGAGCTCGCAACTCTAGCTGCCGATATGGACCCCAGCACTTCCGGGTCAGAAGCCGCGTATGCGCATGGCAGTGGCCATGCCGTGCCCCATAGCGGACTCAGCCCACAGACCTGGACCGGCAAAGTAGTGCCCCACATCGGCCGTTCGCACCCACATTGTTCCCAGCCCCGAATGAAGCCCCCCTCCCCCCCAATCGGCCCTCCCCCGACTGTGGCGGCCCCGGACTGAGTCTGCAGCCGCCTCGCGAGGTTCCCGTACACCTGGGATCATGTTAGAACCACGCCGCCATTTGACGGGTCAGGGACGGAGTACCGTGGGGCGGGCCTCAGCCTTGAGGCGGTGGATATTCGGCACGGCGTACTCGTTGAATTTGGTACCATCTTTAACTTCTTTAGTTAGTCATGGACGGTGTGTCTTTCCCGGAGACTCTCTCACTGGAATGTTTCTTGTGTGGAGTATTCTGAAATATATATTAAAATTTCTGACCTATCCCTTAATTTAATCTCCCAGTTCACTTTAACCAGATGTCTTTTTGCAAATATTTTTGAGGCATTTTCAATTGTTACAAAAACACAGTACTAATAACCGTCACTCCCAAACCAAACTCCAAATACAAAAAGGAACCCCTATATTCCAGCCCACATCATGTCCCTTTTTCTAACCCTCCTTCACTCAAACCCACCTCCTGTAACTCCCCCCCCCCCCCCCGCTCACTCTTACCATTCCTGAAAAAAGTTGGATGAAGAATCTCTACCGAGAGAACACCTCCTCCTCTGAACCCCGATAGCAAACTTATCTTCTCCAAGTGCTGAAATTCCACCAGATCATTCACCCAGCCCACCACTAGGCGGCTCCAAATCCCGCCACCCTAACAATATCCACCTCCAGGCTGTCAGGGAGGTCTGATTTTCTCCTGATTTCTGCTGATCTGGTGTTAAAAACTGGAGCAGATATAACTGAAGGTGTTTCGTGTCGGTGGGCATAAGTAAATTATAAAATCTACCAGTAACTGTCCCGGTCAAATATTTTCATCTGGCGAATGTGAATGCTGTTCTGATTTTGCTGATTTATGGATCAATAATGCTTTCATTCTAATCATAACCCAAAAAATTTGTACATCTGATAATAAATGTTCTTTAATATTCATTTATGGGGATTGTGCACATTCCTGGCTAGGCCAGTTATTAATTATTAACTTATTGCCTGTCCCTAATTGCCTTTGAGAAGGTGGTGTTAATTATATTCTTCAACCACTGTGGTTTCTGTGGTACAGGTGTACTCACAGTGCTGTTAGGGAGGATTTTCACCCAGCAATAGTGAAGTCACAACAATATATTTCCAAGTCAAGCCTTCTTCAAAAGGTGGAGGCAGGACTGGGGTGGGGGGGGGGGGGGGGACGCTGACAGTCAGGGATCTGTACACTGAACGAGCTGAGAGAGATTCCAACTAACAGGTGGCAAAAAATTTGGGTACCTGCAGCATAAAAACTTTCTGCAAAAAGAAACAAGGATGCACCCACGACAGTCACTATGAGAGGAATTGCTGGAGTCAGACATTTTAGGCAAAGGGAACTTGTTATAACCTGCCTAATTACTACTGGCTGGGGACAAATGGAAATCCCACAATCCTTAGTGAGTATGAGCTTCTCCAATGAGGGGGATGGAGAAATCATTAGCAGTCATCTGCATAAATAGAGCTGGCCAGCGTGGAACCAGCTAGAGAGGAGTGAGCAGTGGTGGAGTACTGCTGCTGTTGTACATATGTAATTGTAAATAAAGTTATTTATTTCGATTCTACAAACTCGTGCTGGATTCGTCGTGGCCCTCACAAAAGAACTGTAGCGACATGTACAGAGGACTGATAGGGACGGCCGACACCCAACTGGACATAGAAAATACAGCACAGAACAGGCCCTTCGGCCCACGATGTTGTGCCGAACCTTTGTCCTAGATTAATCATAGATTATCATTGAATTTACAGTGCAGAAGGAGGCCATTCGGCCCTTTGAGTCTGCACCGGCTCTTGGAAAGAGCACCCTACCCAAACTCAACACCTCCACCCAACACCAAGGGCAATTTGGACATTAAGGGCAATTTATCATTGGCCAATTCACCTAACCCGCACATCTTTGGATTGTGGGAGGAAACCCACGCACACACGGGGAGGACGTGCAGACTCCGCACAGACAGTGACCCAAGCCGGAATCGAACCTGGGACCCTGGAGCTGTGAAGCAATTGTGCTATCCACAATGCTACCGTGCTGCCCTTGAGAACAAATAAATCTACACTATATCATTTAACCGTAATCCATGTACCTATCCAATAGCTGCTTGAAGGTCCCTAATGTTTCCGACTCAACTACTTCCACAGGCAGTGCATTCCATGCCCCCACTACTCTCTGGGTAAAGAACCTACCTCTGATATGCCTCCTATATCTTCCACCTATCACCTTAAATTTATGTCCCCTTGTAATGGTTTGTTCCACCCGGGGAAAAAGTCTCTGACTGTCTACTCTATCTATTCCCTGATCATCTTATAAACCTCTATCAAGTCGCCCCTCATCCTTCTCCGTTCTAATGAGAAAGGGCCTAGCACCCTTAACCTTTCCTCGTAAGACCTACTCTCCATTTCAGGCAACATCCTGGTAAATCTTCTTTGCACCTTTTCCAAAGCTTCCACATCCTTCCTAAAATGAGGCGACCAGAACTGTACACAGTACTCCAAATGTGGCCTTACCAAAGTTTTGTACAGCTGCATCATCACCTCACGGCTCTTAAATTCAATCCCTCTGTTAATGAACGCGAGCACACCATAGGCCTTCTTCACAGCTCTATCCACTTGAGTGGCAACTTTCAAAGATGTATGAACATAGACCCCAAGATCTCTCTGCTCTTGACGAGATAAGGGGGAAGTGGAAGGAGGACCTGGGGTTCTAAATAGGATGGGGATTTTGAGGCAAAACACTGCACAGGGTCAACTCCACCTCCACATGCATAAGGCTTAGCCTGACGCAGGCTAAAAGTGGTACACAGAGCCCACTTGACCAGAACCTGAATGAGCAGGCTCTTCCCAGAGGGGGAGGACAGGTGAAAATGGTGCCAAGGACGCCCGGCCAACCACGTCCACATGTTCTGGTCTTGCCACAGACTGGCTGGGTCCTGGACAGCCTTCTTCGAGGCAATGGCCAAAGTGGTGGGGATGAGGATGGAGCTATGTCCAAAAGTGGCAGTGTTTGGGGTATCAGAACAGCCAGACCTCTTCATTGGGAGGAGGGCCGATGCCCTTGCCTTCCTGATCGCCCGCAGAAGAATCCTGCTCGGCTGGTGGTCAGCAGTGTGCCTAAATCTGCAGACTAGCTGTCCGACCTGTCGGAATTTCTTCAAATGGAGAAAATCAAATTCGCCATCCGTGGGTCGGAAGGCTTCCTCAGAACGTGGGAGCCATTCACCCGACTGTTCCGGGACCTGTTTGTGGCCAACAGCTAAGTAGCCAAGAACAAAGGGAGAGTTGACATGACACAGAAGGGAAGAAAGTGTGTGTGTGTGTGGGGGTCCGGGGAAGTTCAACCAAACCCAACAAGAGAACCAGGGGGGTGGTGGCGAGGGCAAAAGCAACAATGGGAATCGGGGGAGAAAAGAGAGGGGAAAACAGGCGAGGGATACACAGGCGACCACAGCAAACGCTGCAAGGAAAAGACAAAAGAACGGAAAGAGACTGTGAAAAATCCATGTAAATAGTTAAAACGGAGCTTGATGTAAATAACTTTGAGGGTACAGCCAAGGTGCTCCCTTGCAAAATTCTCATGGTTCTAATTGTCTCTATATTTGTTATGTATACCAAAAAACCTAATAAAAACATTTTAAAAATGTATATATATATTTCCAAGTCAGGATGGTGAGTGGCTTGGAGGGAATCTTCCAGTTGGTGACGTCTCCATGTATCTTTTGCTCTTGTAGTTCTAGATATTGCAGTCGCAAGTTTTGAAGATGCTGTCTGAGGAGCCTTGGTGAGTTCCTGCAGTGTGTGTTGTGGATAGTGCACACGGCTGCCTCTGTACCTCGATGTTGGGGACTCCCAGGGCAATGCTCTTCTGACCATATACCAGTTTTCTTAAAAACATTATTAAAATAATAAAAATAAATAGAATAAAATAAGTTTAAATGCCATTATTTTTAAAAAAATGTATTTTATAAAAACATGTATCAAAACAAGTTACAGTAAATAAACACTCCAGCAATCAACTGTAGTCTGTAGATTTTCCCCCTTTTTCACCCCCTCCCCTCCCACCCCCAGCGACAAACAGCTCCTCAAACAGGGTCACAAACATCCCCACATTTTCTCAAACCCCCCTGCAGAGCGCCTTAACTCATACATTTATCTTCTCTAACTGCAGGATGTCGTACAGGTCACCCAACCAAGCCGCTACCCCCGGTGGCGATGCCGACCGCCACTCCAGTAAAGTTTGCCGCCGTGCAATCAGAGAGGCGAAGGCCACAACATCGGCCTTCCTCCTCTCCATGAGCTCCGGCTTCTTTGAAACCCCAAATATCTCCACCAAAGGGTCCGGGTCCACCTCCACTATCCTGACTGAGACCGCGAGCACTCCTGCCCAGAATCTCAAGACAAAGGAGCAGAAATAGGCCGCTCAGTCATCATCTTAGAATAAGAGGTCGCAAATTTAAAACAGATTTGAGGAGAAACTACTTCTGCCAAAGGGTTGTGAATCTGTGGAATTTACTACCCCAGTGTGTGGTGGATTCAGGGACAATGAGTAAATTTGAGGGGTTAGACAGATTTTTAATTGGTAATGGGTTGAAGGGTTATAGAGAACGGGCAGGTCAGTGGAGTTGAGGCCAGGATGGGATCATCCATGATCACACTGAGGGGGTTAGGCTCGGGAGGCTGAATTGCCGACTCCCGCTCCTGGGTCATGTGTTCTAGGGGGGAAATGCTCTGGCTGATTTCACAATCCAGCTCTTGGTCTGTAGCGTCGTTGGTACCAGATGAGGAACATTTCAGCCATGATAGAATGGTGGAGCAGACTTGATGGGCCGAATGGCCTAATTCTGCTCCTACATATTATGAATATATATAGGGATGACAGTTGATAGGCAATGGTAAATATTCAGGAGCGCAAGGGGGAACTGCAACAATTGTTTATTTCTGTCTGACACAAAAGTAAAACTGGAAAGGTGGCCAATCCATGGCTCACAAGAAAAATTAGAGATAGTATTCGACCCAAGGAAGAAGCATACAAAATTATCCAAGAAAAATAATAGTTCTGAGGATTGGGAGCAGTTTAGAATTCAGCAAAGAAGGACCAAGGGATTGATTAAGAAGGGGAAAATAGAGTTTGAAAGTAAGCTTGCAGGGAACATAAAAACTGACTGTAAAAGTTTTTATAGGTACATGAAGAGAAAAAGATTGGTGAAGACAAATGTAGGTCTCTTACAGACAGAAACAGGGGAATGTATAATGGGACAAAGAAATGGCTGAGCAACTAAACACATATCTTGGTTCTGTCTTCACAAATGAGAGGACAAATCAGACAACAGAAATATTGGGAGATGCTGGGATTAGCGCGAGGGAGGAAGTGAAGGAGATTAATATTAGTAGAGAAATGGCATTGGGGAAATTGATGGGATCGAAGGCTGATAAATTCCCAGGGCCTGATAATCTACATCCCAGAGTACTTAAGGAAGTGTCTCTAGAAAAACTGGATGCATTGTTGGTCATCTTCCAGGATTCTATAGACTGGAACAGTTCCTGCAGATTGGAGGGTGGCTAATGTAACTCCACTATTTATAAAGGGAGGTGGAGAGAAAAGAAGGAATTATAGACCAGTAAGCCTGACGTTGGTAGTGAGGAAAATTCTAGAATCCATTATCAAAGTTTTATACCAGGGCACTTAGAAAACAGTGGCAGGATCGGACAGAGTCAGCATGGATTTATGAAGGGGAAATCATGTTGATAAATCTACTGGAATTCTTCGAGGATGTAACTTGTAGGGTTGATGAGGGGGACACAGTAGATGTGGTATATTTGGACTTTCAGAAGGCTTTCTACAAAGTCCTACATCAGAGAATAGCGTTTAAAATTAAAGCGCATGGGATTGGGGTGGGGGGGGGTGGGTAGTGCATTGAGACAGATAGAAAACTGGTTGGTAGACAGGAAACAAAGGGTAGGAATTAATAATAATCTTTATTGTCACAAGTAGGCTTACATTAACAATGCCATGAAGTTACTGTGAAAAGCCCCTAGTCGCCACACTCCGGCACCTGTTCGTGTACACAGGGGCAGAATTCAGAATGTCCAAATTACCTAACAGCACGTCTTTCGGGCCTGGTGGGGGGAAACCAGAGCACCCGGAGGAAACCCACGCAGACACGGGGCGAACATGCAGACTCCGCACGGACAGTGATCCAAGTCGGAAATTGAATCTGGGACCCTGGTGCTGTGAAGCAATAGTGCTAACCATTGTGCTACCGTGCCGCCAATTAATGGGTATTTGTTAAATTGGCAGGCAGTGACTATTGGGGTACCTAGGGGATCGGTGCTAGGAGCCCAGCTATTCACAATATAGATTATGATATGAGGAAACAAAATGGAATATCTCCAAATTTGCAGATGACACTAAGTTGGGTGGGAGGGTGAGCTGTGAGGATGCAGAGATCCTTCCGTTTGATTTGGACAAGTTGAGCGAGTGGGACAATGAATGGCAAATGAAGCATAATTTGGATAAATGCGAGGTTATCACTTTGGAATGAAGACCGTGCTAGCACCATTCTAAAGATTAACCAACAAGGTCATTTCTGGACTAAACAATTGTGCCGTGTACATTGACGATTTGGTGGTGTTCAGTCAAACATGGAAGGAGCATTTGGAAAATTTGAAGGAATTGTTCGATTGACTGCAGGAGGCAGGGCTGGTGGTAAATTTGGCTAAAAGTGAATTTGCAAAAGCTCAAGTCACATTCTTTGGCCATGCAATTAGACATGGTTAGATGGCCCCACAGTATGTGTAAATAAAAGCTATTGGGGAGTTCCCAATACCATCAACGAGGACAGAGGTTCTGGGATTCTGGGTATGTGGGGTTCCTACCGGAAATACGTGTCAAATTTCAGCAGCGTGGTCGCTCCACTAACTGAACTTCTGAAAAAGCACAGGACATTTCAGTGGACGTAGGAATGTCAAGGGACATGATAGTCTGAAAACTTAGCCACTGCACCAGTGTTGATGACACCTAATTATGTCAAGCAATTTAAGGTGACAATTGATGCGAGTGATGTGGGTGTTGGTGCTGTACTGTTACAGCAAGACGATGAAAGATTCAAATGCCTGCTTATTTTTATTATTAAAAAGGAATATTCGACCATCGAGAAGACATTGAGCTAGGTATTGGCGCTATAACATTTTGACATTTATGTTAACAATTGATCGGAGACAATTGTATATACAGACCATAATCCATTAAAGTTATTTGAAAGCTTTCAGGATCGAAATGTAAGACTGTTCAGGTGGAGCTTGTTGTTACAACGATGTAACTTAAAAATGATACATGTAGCAGGAGCAGAGAGAGAAAATGTGATTGCCAATGCTTTATCACGACTTTGAAATGTGAGAGGACTGGAATTTTCAAAGGTGGAAAAGGAAGACGGAAATGGACTGTACTCGTGTTTACGTTTGCATGCTTAAAATGTAATACATGTATCTTATAGAATATTAGTTGTATTTAATAACAAGAAATGTTAGAGTTAAAAAGCTTTGGAAAAATGAAGCCATCTTTTTATATTGTTTCGGGGTGGGTGTGATGAATGTAGACATTTCAGATATATAAGTATTTGGTGAAGGGTTAAAAGCCTGTGTTAGAGTGCGTTTGACTGCTGCAGTCTTGCTTTTACAAGAATCTTGGTTTGAAAGTCAACAAAGCTTTTAGTAGTCTGAGGTGCAATTAGCGATCGTAAAAGCTCCAGCTGATGCAATTTTGTTTTGATTAAGAGGATTTCCTGGGGAGTTAATTAGTTTTCAGCTTGGTGAGGTCATTGCTGGGTGCAGCTAAGGTATCAGGCTTTTTGAGAAGCATTTTTCAGTTGAGTTCTGATCTGACTGAAGCTGAGACCAAGTAAGGCAGTTTATTCTCATTGCAAGTTAGTTAAAAAGATGAACTATTTAAAGCACTGAGAACAAGGGGGAGCTGAAACAAGCCAGTTGAAAACAGCTTTTGAAGACATTCAGCCAGAGTTTCTGCAGGAGTTCAGACCGGTGTCACTTGTATTCTGTGAAGTAGTATAAAGGGATCTCTTCCTCAAAGAATATCTCTGTAAAACAAGTATTCTTCTGTGCTATCGGTATTTAAGGCGGATTGAGAGCTGAGATGGTATATTTTCCTGTAGTTTAAGTGGGAATAAAGATAGCAAGTAAGGGTATTGTACTCACTGCATTGAGTAGTATTGTTTAAGGAGTAATTGTAGGCTATTTTCAGGTGAAATGTTAAAGATTTTAATACTGTGTTAGTAACAAAGTTTTCTTTTAAAATACCATATCCCTATTTCTTTGAATCACTCCTGGAGCGAAGTATCCTTTCCTCACAGTTTTACAAAATTAAAATTAAAGTATTGGGGTTTCTGTCCAGTATCCCAGCCACTGTTAGGGTCTGGTCTGGGTTCGTAATAAGGGTTACGATGTTAGATTTGGATGAGGTAGGTGGGTGAAGGCTCAAATGAAACATGAGCAGCACATGAATCATTGGGCCTCTTTGTGTGCCCTTTATCCTGTGCATGCACTATTTACTCAGACATTACTAAAGTCTATATCAAGTTCTGCCAAGTTATTAAGTGGGATTTATTATGACAAACAGACTAAATACTATGACACCAACTACAATGAATTGTATCCTATAGTTTCCATATGGTGTCTCCATCAGGGTTTGATTTTATCCAATGTTGCAGGAAAACAACAGTCACAAGCACTTGCCTATTGTCTTTGTTGGATAATTATTTAGATAAAATAGAGTAAAAAGACAAATACAAAATCAAATGTTATAGAGATAATGAAGATCTGACAATTTAGGCAACATATGCCTGAAATGTCCTTCGAGATAATTCAGCCTGGTCAGCAGGCACACATAGATGATAGGAGCAGAAGAAGGCCTTTTGGCCCTTCGAGCCTGCTCCGCCATTTATCATGATCATGGCTGATCATCCAATCCTACTATTTGTTTCCTCTCTGCCAACCAGTGCTCTATCCACCTCAGTACACTTCCCCCAATCACATGCGCTTTAATCCTGCACAATAATCTCTTATGCGGGACTTTGTAAAATGCCTTCTGAAAGTCCAAATATGCCACATCTACTGGCTCCCCCTTGTCAACTATACTAATTACATCTTCCAAGAATTCCAACAGATTTGTCAAGCATGATTTCCCCTTCATAAATCCATGCTGACTCTGACTGATCCTGTCACTGCTTTCTAAATATTCCGCCATAAAATCCTTGATAATGGATTCAAGAATTTTCCCCACTACCAATGTTAGGTTTACTGATCTATAATTCTCTTAGCTACCCTCCAAACTGCAGCAACTTTTCCAGAGTCTATAGAATCCTGGAAGATCACCACCAATGCATCCACTATTTCCAGCACTCTGGAATGCAGATTATCAGGCGCTGGGGATTTATCCGCCTTCAAACCCATCAATTTTCCCAGCACCATTTTTCTACTAATAAAGATCTCCCTCAGTTCTTCCCTCTCACTAAACCTATCATTCTCCAACATTTCTGGTATCTGATTTTCTTTTGTGAAGACAGAACCAAAGTGTGCAGTGTAATTGGGCTTTCTGCCACACATCTGATAAAAGCTGGCCTAGGGAACATATTTTTTAACAAAGACTATTAATGCTCAAATGTCCCAAAGTTTAAAATGGCTAAAACATGGACAGTTAAATCCAGATCATTAAAAACTTTCACGAGGGAAAAAAGTCTCATTTCTTATAGTTGAAAATACTAGCATATAGCTGATAACGTTTTTAAACCTTAAAGAAGTATATCCTTAACTTCATAAGAATAACCAGTACATAACCTGTATAAACTGCTCTTTAAAGCTAAACCAAACTAAATATCAGTGCATATCAATATCAAATTCACCATTTTTCATTGCCTGGGGATAATATTTCAGGAACAATTTTTTTGCAATCGCAAAGGTATTTCCCATTGGCTTGTCTGGATATTTTACTTTGTTTACAATAAAACTTTGTTCCAATTGAAAGACAATTTGGTTGAAGTGGGCTTGATTGAAGGGAATTCTCTTCTGAAGACACTTAATAAGTGTTGACACAAAGAGATCCCAACGTAGTGCATAATAGTCATTAACCAAACCACCCCATTGCTTGTTGGCATAGTCTAAAAGATTCCCATCTGGCCCCCAAAGAGTAATTTGACTACGGGCGTTGAATTCATAGAGGTCTGCTTCTTTTTCACTCGTTGCCAAGGACCGAGCTGTTTGTAACCAGTGGCCCAATAAAAAGTGCTTGTCACTGGACAAGAGTTTGTCAAGTTCAGGTAGCAAGTCATGCACTAAGACATTTCCTGAAGTCTGCAGCCCCACAATGGAATATTTCAAGAATGCATTTTTGAGGTCTTTATAAAATTCTGATACTAGGAGCTGAACAGATTGTCTTGTCACATCGACAAGATCGTACCTGAAAGTCTCACTAGTGAACAGATCAGAAATAGCTGCTTGCATCCGTCTCCATGCTTCATAGACATCACTTTTATTATACCATAAAGAAGTATCCAATTTTAAAGATGGCTTGTGAACTAAGGGACTTCGGTTGTGGTCCTTTCGATAGACAGTATTATTGTAGACACTTTGGAATAATAGCAGCCACGCAGCGACAGCATCATCATTTGTCTTTCCATACCTTCTCTGTGCGTATGACATAACCCATTCTGTGAGGTTTAAAGGCTCCTTGCACCAGCCAATTTCATTCATTAGCTCATACACAACATCATTCTGTTCAATTCCTTCTGGTGCTATTCCTGTACCCACCATGGTAGAATTTGGAAAAAACCTTGCTTCAAAAGGCCCTTTATTTATAGTTTCTATCGTTCCATACATCCCTGTGTTACCACCAAAATTATGCAACATGCACCATATAAAAGGTTGTCCATAGAAAGACTCAGTGAAGGAATATGCTGGTCGACTGTCAGCAAATAAATCCAGAATAATCATCCTTCCCAGCGGCACTCCATGAAGCAAAGCTTTGATTTGGGTTGGCTGCCAAAACGAAGGTCTACTGACAAATAGCCATCCTTGCATAAGCCAAACTGCCAAAGGGTCCACTGTGAGAAACAAACAATGAAGTTTAAGAATGGTTACTGCAAAGGACCATTGCTCTTACATGTGAGATATATATATATTTCTCAGGTCTCCTCTGGTTCTTTTGCCATTATCTTACATAGAACATACGGTGCTGAAGGAGGCCATTCGGCCCATCAGGTCTGCACGACTCACTTAAGCCCTCACTTCCACCCTATCCCCGTAACCCTTCCTAACTTTTTTGGTCACTTAAGGGCAATTTGTCATGGCCAATCCACCTAACCTGCACATCTTTGGACTGTGGGAGGAAACCGGAGCACCCGGAGGAAACCCACGCAGACACTGGGAGGATGTGCAGACTCCGCACAGACAGTGACCCAGCCGGGAATCGAACCTGGGGCCCTGGCGTTATGAAGCCACAGTGCTAATCACTTGTGCTACCGTGCTGCTTACAACAATGTTCGGGAGCCTACAGAACACTCCCAGCAATGCAATTGCTCCTTTTTGGTTTTTAGGTTCTACCCATATGGCTTCAATTGAAGAGCCTCCTAAAATGCGTCCCTCCATGCTGCTATAATTGATTCCCTCTTTTACCTTCTTCCCTATCTTGCCTGAAGATTCTATATCCTGGAATATTGACAGCAATGTCATCATACCCCCATGTTTTAATTTGTCCTCAACTCATCTGCCTTGTTTGTCAGACTCCTTGCATTAAAATAAATACTATCCAATTTTGCCAAATTCCCTTGTGAATTAACTGGTCTTGACATTCTATGCCTTCCAGACTCACTTGGTGTCTCTTCAAATTTTGGCTGTGCATCTATGCCTGCTGTTCTCCTGTTCCTATGAAGAGAGGAGAGAATAGAAGAACAGGAGTGTCTCTGAATGGGCCCAGGGCAGTCTGAAGGGTGAGGGTGATAAGGCAGAAGATATGGTAAACGTTGGTACCAATGACATAGATAGAAAGTGGGATGAGGTCTTTCATCAAGAATTTAGGGAGTTAGGTAGCAGACTAAAAACCAGGACCTCTCGGGTTGTAAACTCTGGATTACTCCGAGTGCTAAATGTTAGCGAGTACAGAAATAGGAGAATAGCACAGATGAATGTGTGGCTTAAAAGTTGGTGCAGGAGGGAAGGTTTTAGATTCCTGGACCATTTCTGGGGAAGGTGGGACCCATATAAACAGGACAGTCTACATCTGAACCAGAGAGCGACTTAGATCCTTGCTGGCGGGTTTGCTAATGATGTTGGGAGGAATTGAAACAAATTCAGCAGCGGGAGGGGACCCAGACTGTGAGCAGAAAAGGGACACAGCTTAACACAGAAAAGCAATCAAGTCAGAGGGAATACAGCAGTAGTACGTTTCAAGGGAGTAAGACAAGGCTGGATGGCCTAGACCTTAAAGCCAGGAGTATCACAGGTAAAATGGATGAGTTAAGGGTAAGATTGACAAGTGGAATTGTGATATAGTAGCCATCATGGAGATGTGGTTGAGGGAGGGGCAGGATTGGCAGCTCAACATCCCCGGATATAGACTCTTCAGGTGAGACAGAGGAGTGGGTAAAAGAGGAGGAGGCATTGCATTATTAGTTAAGGAGTCAGTTATTGCAGTAAGGAGAGATGAAATCTTGGCGGGGACATCAAACGAAGTTTTGTGGGTAGAGCTTAGGAACAAAAAAGGGACATCCACATTGCTAGGTGTTTATTATGGACCCCCAGATAGTCAGCGAGAAATTGAGGAGCAAATATGAGCGCAATTCGCAGAGGGGTGTAAAAATAATAGGGTATTCATATTAGGCAATTTCAACTTTCCTAACATTAATTGGGATAGTCACAGTGTTGAGGGCTAAGATGGCATTCTTAACATGTATACAGGAGAACTTTTTAGCTTAATATGTAGAGGGTCCAACAAGGGACGGTACAGTGGTCATTTCCGGTCCTATATAAACATCAAATGAAGCAGTAACCTGTACAAGAAATAAATACAAATGCTCAGGGACTAGTTGATAAAAAATTAAAATGTAAATGCAGAAAAGAAATCTTGACTATTTATCAAAGGGAAAGCTAGATGAATGGTAGCTTCCACTTGTATGAAAAAGATTGAAGATATTATTTCGAGAACCATTACCTTGTGTCATTGACTTGAAGACTGCATTGCTGGTAGTGGATAAATATTTGGGGTCTGAAGAGCTTGGGGTCATTTCATTGAATGTATCTGCACTGTATATATGGTTAGTGCCAAATTCTTTAACTAGCTCCAACAGAAACATCTTGCCTATTTTCTGGAAGAGGGAGGACTTAGAATCTAGCAAAAAGGAACATGAATAAGAACAGTTCAAATGTCCCCAGCTCCCCAGCCTGGTGATGTTTTCTTCAGGAAATAATCTGAAAAATTAAACAAAGAGCTTTAATTAAAAAATAAGCTTTTACTGTAGCTTAAAGACATTTGCTGTTAAGTGTTTATCTTCCCCATCTGGGCAGTAAGCTTGCATCGCAGATTGCCCCCTTTTGTAGATCCTGCACAATTTTCAATCAATCAATGACGCAAAGATAGATAGGAAAGTAAATTTCCTCCCACATGTCTCGTAAGACGTGCTGTTAGGTGAATTGGATATTCTGAATTCTCCCTCAGTGTACCGGAACAGGCACCACAATGTGGCGATTAGGGGATTTTCACAGCATCTTCATTGCAGTGTTAATGTAAGTCTACTTGTGACAATAAAATTATTTTAAAAAATTAAGTACCTGTTAAGTGCTGCTGCTCCCAAAATGATCAAGCTTCTGAACAATTAAATTCGCTTCTCATGTTTATTAAAGATACTGCACATTATTTTGCTGACTTGTTTTGCAATTAACAATCTCTTTGTTGCTGTTCTGTTGGCTACTGTTAAAAAAGCTATTGGTGAACATTGTGACCACTAAAGAAAGTCATGCTCAACTTTCAATATTAATTTGCCTCTGTTATCAATTGCTGAGAATTTGAAGAGGCAGTTCAGATATCCTCCTGGACATCCTCAAGAGACTGGGTCATGGTGGCCCGGCCCCAAGCAGCACCATCAGGCTTGAGGAGCATGCCCGGTTAACAGGCAATTTCAAGGGTAATGGTGATGTACCAGGGAGGAATGTGACCATTGGAGAAGCCAGCAGGTTCCTATTGCATGATTTATGTTGACTAGACTTGAAGGTTGGCTTAAAGAGCTCAAGCAAACCACTGAGAAGTCTATTGCATGCCTCTGAGACTATGTACACACTAAATAAATAACTGCATGATTCCCACGCCATCATGTCAAGGTGTCTATTTAGCCAACTCAGTGATCTGCTGGAGGACAAATTTTCGGATAGTTGACACAAAGCCCCTTTCTACTAAGGAACCCAGAACCTCCATGGCCTCTGCTAAGCACTTTCACTGCAGCACCTTGTTCCAAGGAAAGTTGCTGTGATTTCAGTGGACGGTGTGATCCCAGTCTTCAGATGCTGCATGATGTTGGGCTTCGCAGTTCACTGGCTGGAATTGACCAGGAGCGGATGCTTAGTTTCAGGCTCCATGTGAAGACATGGACAAGGCAAAAGTGGACTCCACCATAGCCCTAACCAGAACCAGTAAGCTTTCAGGCAGGTATATGGTCTGTCAAACCCATCAGCCTCCTCCTGAATAAAAGCAAATTACTGCGGATGCTGAAATCTGAAACCAAAATAGTCTGTCCTTGGCCTGCTGCAATGTTCCAGTGAAGCTCAACGCAAACTGAAGGAACAGCATCTCATCTTCCGGATAGGCACGCTACAGCCTTCCGGTCTCAACATCGAATTCAACAACTTCAGATGATTAGCTCTCCCCCACCTCGACCCCTTTGTTTTCATTGTAACTGTCTTTTACCTTTTATTTCTTTCTTCTTTTAAAAAAAAATAATTTGTATTAAAATGAGAAAGAAAAAAGAACCCAACAGGGTTAAGTACAAAACACAGTCTAAAAAAGCAACCCCCCAAACCCCTCCCCCCGTACCTAAATAATAAACACCCCCTCAGACCCTCCAGTGTAAATAACATAAACAAAAATAAAGTAAACCCCCCCCCCCCCCCCCGAGCTGCTGCTGCCATTGACCAATGTCTGTCGTTCTGCCAGGAAGTCTAAGAACGGTTGCAACCGCCTAAAGAACCCTTGTACCGACCCTCTCAAGGCGAATTTCACCCTCTCCAATTTAATGAACCCTGCCATATCGCTGATCCAGGATTCCACGCTTGGGGGCCTCGTATCTTTCCACTGAAGGAGAATCCTTCGCCGGGCTACCAGGGACGCAAAGGCCAGAATTCCAGCCTCTTTTGCCTCCTGCACTCCCGGCTCCTCTGCCACCCCAAATATTGCGAGCCCCCAGCCCGGTTTGACCCTGGATCCTACCACCCTCGACACCGTCCTCACTACGCCCTTCCAAAATTCCTCCAGCGCTGGGCATGCCCAGAACATATGGGTGTGATTTGCTGGGCTCCCTGAGCACCTAACACACCTGTCCTCACCCCCAAAGAACCTGCTCATCCTTGTCCCGGTCATGTGTGCCCTGTGCAGCACCTTAAACTGTATGAGGCTGAGCCTCGCGCACGAAGAGGGATAGTTCACCCTCCCTAGGGCATCTGCCCACGTCCCCTCTTCAATCTCCTCACCCAACTCCTCCTCCCACTTACCTTTCAACTCCACCACCGAGGCCTCCTCCTCCTCCTGCATCACCTGGTAAGTTTCCGAGATCTCCGCCCCCCCTGTACTGTGTGTGGCAGTAGCCGTGGGAATTCCACCACCTGCCGTCTGGCAAACGCCCTTACCTGTAAGTAACTGAAGGTGTTCCCCAGGGGGAGCCCATACTTCTCCTCCAGCTCACCCAAGCTCGCGAACTTCCCATCCACAATCAGGTCCCCCAACTTTCATATCCCTGCTCTGTGCCACCCCGAAAACCCTCCACCTGTTCTTCCTGGGGCGAACCGGTGGTTCCCCCGTAATGGGGTCCACACCGAGGCCCTAACTTCTCCCCTATGCCGCCTCCACTGCCCCCAAATTTTGAGGGCCGCCACCACCACCGGGCTCGTGGTATACCTCCTTGGAGGGAGCGGCAGTGGCGCCGTTGCCAGCGCCCCCAGACTCGTACCCACACAGGGCGCCGTCTCCAGCCTCTTCCATGCAGCCCCCTCCCCTCCATCACCCACTTGCGCACCATTGTCGCATTGGCGGCCCAGTAGTACCCACAGAGGTTGGGCTGCGCCAACCCCCCCTACCTTTTATTTCTTTCTTGTCTTTTTTTAGATATATTTTTCCTCCCACTCTTTCCCACTATCTTATCCCCCCTTTCCTTACCTTTTTCTCCCCCCTCCCTTTCTCATTTTACCTCTCTTCCCTCCCATGTCTCCCTCCTCCACATCGACATCTGTCACAGCTTACCCTCTGATTTTAGTTTCTCTGCCATTTGGCCTTTCACACCTTTTATTCTCTCTTGGGACTGCCATTAGCACTCTTTCCCCTTGCTTTCTGTCGCTGTGACTCATCTTTCATTCCCTCATCCAGCAGTATAAATATCTACCACTTTCTCTGCCTTTTAGCTTTGACAAAGGGTCATCTGGACTCAAAACATGAGCGTTTTTCTCCCCCTACAGATGCTGCCAGACCTGCTGAGATTGTCCAGCATTTTCTCTTTTGGTTTCAGCCTCCTTCTGAAGTTTGGCCCTGTGAGGTCTTCATCTTACTGTCTACATCAGAACTAGTTATGCAACCTTGGAAAGCAGTGTCCCCCATTAATGTCTAGTGAGTCGCCGAGTAAAGACCTGAATTCTACCTTAGCCTCTAAGTTACATCTGATGCCAGTCGCCTCCAAGCTATTGCCTGTGACAGTCATAGTGGGTGATGCAGTGCCTTTTCGCTCCTTCGCTTGTGGGGAGGGAAGGGGGTCTTCTCTGCCTTCCAGTACAAAGTAACTTTTCATCCTCCTCATGGCAGGGTGAAGGTGGGGGAATACTCTTAGCGGTTAGGCAAGCTTGAGGAGGAAGTATTGAAACCTTTTGCCAATTACTTAGTGAAAGTTAATCCTAAGGGAGTAAAATTTATAAACCAAACACTAGAGACAACAATTTACACTTAAATATAGCACAACACGGCAATGAAGAAGAAAAGAGGGGCATGGATCCAACTTTACAGCACTGCACCTCAAATACATCAGCAAAGTATGAGGAACAAATTGAGTGAATCACAGGCATAAATTCCAGCTGGAGGCTTGACATTGTAGCCGTCACGGAGATCTGACTAGAAACTAAATATAAAGTCTACAGGAAAGATAGGGAAATTGGTAGAGGGAAGGATTAGCTTTTATGATTAAGGAAGAAATTACTCCAATGATAATAAGAGAAGATATAACAATGGGTAAAAGGGCAGTCGCTTCCCTCTGCAGTCACCTTAACGTGGGAGGTCGAGTGCCTTAATGATCCTGAGAGCAATGCTGAAAGGGACTTTGGTAGGCAGCAATGGAAAATATTGAGAGAGCATGAAAATCCATTTTACATTGATGGGAAAACAGGGTTTTATTGTCCGCTCCAGAATTCAATGGTGGCGCTTGTTTCCCAACATGCATTGTCGGGAAGGCTGTTTTAATACATTTAAATCTTATGAATACTCACTATAAAACCTGTTTGCAATTACCATCCCCACACATGGGATCAACGAGTCACATTGGTGTCTAACTAGGTCGATTTGTTTCACAACTGTATATAAGCAACATGGACTTGGCTTGATCCAACTTGGCTTGATCCAAGTTATCAATTATCTGATTGGTTACAAAATGAAAGGTACATATAAGCTGTTAGGAGTCTTAGAAAAGGGAGATCTTATAATGTAATGCTTTGCACGGAATGTGGAGAATTTGAAATTGATTGGTTTTAAAATATTGGTTGCACATGTTAACTTTATTTTTAATTTAAAAATATGAGTTTGCTAATTATATATTAATTGTGATAGCATGCTTTCAGGTAATGGGCATTTACTGGGAATTCAACTGAGCCTGTGCAAATAGACAAGATTAAATGTGGGTTTGGAAGAATATGCTTGCAACGTACAACACTAAATAAATATAAAAGTGTATAAAGATAGTCTCCAGTCTATCCTGGATTGTTATCACTAAGGAGGTAGTGATGGGCAAGCTAATGGGGCTAAAGGTAGACACGTCTCCTGGCCCTGATGGAATGCATCCCAGAGTGCTAAAAGAGATGGCTAGGGAAATTGCAAATGCACTAGTGATAATTCACCAAAATTCACTAGACTCTGGGGTGGTCCCAGCGGATTGGAAATTAGCAAACGTGACACCACTGTTTAAAAAAGGAGGTAGGCAGAAAGCGGGTAATTATAGGCCAGTGAGCTTAACTTCGGGAGTAGGGAAGATGCTGGAATCTATCATCAAGGAAGAAATAACGAGGCATCTGGATGGAAATTGTCCCATTGGGCAGACGCAGTATGGGTTCATAAAGGGCAGGTCGTGCCTAACTAATTTAGTGGAATTTTCCGAGGACATTGCCAGTGCGGTAGATAACGGAGCGGGAGACAATGGATGTGGTATATCGGGATTTCCAGAAAGCCTTTGACAAGGTGCCACACAAAAGGTTGCTGCATAAGATAAAGATGCATGGCATTAAGGGTAAAGTAGTAGCATGGATAGAGGATTGGTTAATTAATAGAAAGCAAAGAGTGGGGATTAATGGGTGTTTCTCTGGTTGACAATCAGTAGCTAGTGGTGTCCCTCAGGGATCAATGTTGGGACCACAATTGTTCACAATTTACATAGATGATTTAGAGTTGGGGACCAAGGGCAATGTGTCCAAGTTTGCAGACGACACTAAGATGAGTGGTAAAGCAAAAAGTGCAGAGGATACTGGAAGTCTGCAGAGGGATTTAGATAGGCTAAGTGAATGGGCTAGGGTCTGGCAGATGGAATACAATGTTGACAAATGTGAGGTTATCCATTTTGGTAGGAATAACAGCAAAAGTGATTATTATTTAAATGATAAAACATTAAAATATGCTGCTGAGCAGAGACCTGGGTGTGCTAGTGCATGAGTCGCAAAAAGTTGGTTTACAGGTGCAACAGGTGATTAAGAAGGCGAATGGAATTTTGTCCTTCATTGCTGGTGGATGGAGTTTAAGACTAGGGAGGTTATGCTGCAATTGTGTAAGGTGTTAGTGAGGCCACACCTGGAGTTGTGTTCAGTTTTGGTCTCCTTACCTGAGAAAGGACATACTGGCACTGGAGGGTGTGCAGAGGAGATTCACTAGGTTAATCCCAGAGCTGAAGGGGTTGGATTACGAGGAGAGGTTGAGTAGACTGGAACTGTACTCATTGGAATTTAGAAGGATGAGTGGGGGATCTTATAGAAACATATAAAATTAAGAAGGGAATAGGTAGGATAGATGCGGGCCGGTTTTTTCCACTGGCGGGTGAAAGCAGAACTAGGGGGCATAGCTTCATAATAAGGTAGATTTAGGACTGAGTTTAGGAGGAACTTCTTCACCCAAAGGGTTGTGAATCTATGGAATTCCCTGCCCAGTGAAGCAGTAGAGGCTCCTTCATGAAATGTTTTTAAGATAAAGATAAATCATTTTTTGAAGAATAAAGGGATTAAGGGTTATGGTGTTCGGGCCGGAAAGTGGAGCTGAGTCCACAAAAGATCAGCCATGATCTCATTGAATGGCGGAGCAGGCTCGAGGGGCCAGCTGGCCTACTCCTGCTCCTAGTTTTTATGTTATGTTCTTTGCCAACTGGCCTGGAATAGAGGAAACAAGAACTCCAAAACATTTAGCATTGCAATAAGCATATTTACAATGATTTTCTTCGTATATTCCAGGTACAGATGTTTATTCAAAATCATAGGAAATCATTTCAATGCAATAAGCATAATCTATTTTAAGAATAGGAATTGTAGTGAGTACCTTCTGATGGCACCAGGTACAAATCCGGCAAAGGCAGGAAGGATTGGCAACATACCCAAAGATCTCATCCGCTGAAGAATCTGATGCTACATGTTGGAATAAACAAACACTCAATTAACAAGAGAACAGAATTCTGCTCCAACAGCAATTATTTGTTCAAACTTAACAAAGAGACTTCATTAGGTCATTAACAATCCATTTGTTTTGTAACCAGTGTGATTTACATGGAGGATACATGTAACCTTAAAGTTAATCCACCAATCAAAGCAGGCATTTTGCGTTTATTGCAGGCACAGCATGGACGACTTCTCTTGTATGATCCCAACGCTTGGGGTAAATTCTTTTGTAATTTCTCATTGGAAAAATTGTAAGACTTTGTTTTTGTTGCCTTCAGGCTTACTCAGTCGGTTAAACTGTCTAAATATTCACTATAAAATATTAGAATTACATGAGGGTTATTGAAAAATACACAGGGCATTTTAATACTTGTGTTCATGGGAGCATCTTTGTGGGTATGAGTGTAAAAGATACCATGGCCATGTTATGATGCCAGTTGATGTTATAACTGGGTGGGACAATCCAAAAATGGAACCCTGGCTCAAATGTTCATAAGTTTTACTTTTGTTTTAGAAAACATGGAGGAACAGAGTCACCGGACTGTCATTCAACTTTCAACAACAAAAAAACATTTATTACATAGAACAAAGAACATAGAAAATATAGCACAGAACAGGCCCTTCGGCCCACGATGTTGTGCCGAACCTTTGTCCTAGATTAATCATAGATTATCATTGAATTTACAGTGCAGAAGGAGGCCATTCGGCCCTTTGAGTCTGCACCAGCTCTTGGAAAGAGCACCCTACCCAAACTCAACACCTCCACCCAACACCAAGGGCAATTTGGACATAAAGGGCAATTTATCATTGGCCAATTCACCTAACCCGCACATCTTTGGACTGTGGGAGGAAACCGGAGCACCCGGAGGAAACCCACGCAGACACGGGGAGGACGTGCAGACTCCGCACAGACAATGACCCAAGCCGGAATCGAACCTGGGACCATGGATCTGTGAAGCAATTGTGCTATCCACAATGCTACCGTGCTGCCCTTAAGAACAAATAAATCTACACTATATCATTTTCCCGTAATCCATGTACCTATCCAACAGCTGCTTGAAGGTCCCTAATGTTTCCGACTCAACTACTTCCACAGGCAGTGCATTCCATGCCCCCACTACTCTCTGGGTAAAGAACCTACCTCTGATATCCCTCCTATATCTTCCACCTTTCACCTTAAATTTATGTCCCCTTGTAATGGTGTGTTCCACCTGGGGAAAAAGTCTCTGACTGTCTACTCTATCTATTCCCCTGATCATCTTATAAACCTCTATCAAGTCGCCCCTCATCCTTCTCCGCTCTAATGAGAAAAGGCCTAGCACCCTCAACCTTTCCTCATAAGACCTTCTCTCCATTCCAGGCAACATCCTGGTAAATCTTCTTTGCACCTTTTCCAGAGCTTCCACATCCTTCCTAAAATGAGGCGACCAGAACTGTACACAGTACTCCAAATGTGGCCTTACCAAAGTTTTGTACAGCTGCATCATCACCTCACGGCTCTTAAATTCAATCCCTCTGTTAATGAACGCGAGCACACCATAGGCCTTCTTCACAGCTCTATCCACTTGAGTGGCAACTTTCAAAGATGTATGAACATAGACCCCAAGGTCTCTCTGCTCCTCCACAATGCCAAGAACTCTACCGTTAACCCTGTATTCCGCATTCATATTTGTCCTTCCAAAATGGACAACCTCACACTTTTCAGGGTTAAACTCCATCTGCCACTTCTCAGCCCAGCTCTGCATCCTATCTATGTCTCTTTGCAGCCGACAACAGCCCTCCTTACTATCCACAACTCCACCAATCTTCGTATCGTCTGCAAATTTACTGACCCACCCTTCAACTCCCTCATCCAAGTCATTAATGAAAATCACAAACAGCAGAGGACCCAGAACTGATCCCTGCGGTACACCACTGGTAACGGGGATCCAGGCTGAATATTTGCCATCCACCACTCTCTGACTTCTATTGGTTAGCCAGTTCGTTATCCAACTGGCCAAATTTCCCACTATCCCATGCCTCCTTACTTTGTGCAGAAGCCTACCATGGGGAACTTTATCAAATGCCTTACTAAAATCCATGTACACTACATCCACTGCTTTACCTTCATCCACATGCTTGGTCACCTCCTCAAAGAATTCAATAAGATTTGTAAGGCAAGACCTACCCCTCACAAATCCGTGCTGACTATCCCGAATCAAGCAGTGTCTTTCCAGATGCTCAGAAATCCTATCCTTCAGTACCCTTTCCATTACTTTGCCTACCACCGAAGTAAGACTAACTGGCCTGTAATTCCCAGGGTTATCCCTAGTTCCTTTTTTGAACAGGGGCACGACATTCGCCACTCTCCAATCCCCTGGTACCACCCCTGTTGACAGTGAGGACGAAAAGATAATTGCCAACGGCTCTGCAATTTCATCTCTTGCTTCCCATACAATCCTTGGATATATCCCGTCAGGCCCAGGGGACTTGTCTATCCTCAAGTTTTTCAAAATGCCCAACACATCTTCCTTCCTAACAAGTATTTCCTCGAGCTTACCAATCTGTTTCACACTGTCCTCTCCAACAATATCGCCCCTCTCATTTGTAAATACAGAAGAAAAGTACTCATTCAAGACCTCTCCTATCTCTTCAGACTCAATACACAATCTCCCGCTACTATCCTTGATCGGACCTACCCTCGCTCTAGTCATTCTCATATTTCTCACATATGCGTAAAAGGCCTTGGGGTTTTCCTTGATCCTACCCACCAAAGATTGTTCATGCCCTCTCTTAGCTCTCCTAATCCCTTTCTTCAGTTCCCTCCTGGCTATCTTGTATCCCTCCAATGCCCTGTCTGAACCTTGTTTCTTCAGCCTTACATAAGTCACCTTTTTTCTCTTAACAAGACATTCAACCTCTCTTGTCAACCATGGTTCCCTCACTCGACCATCTCTTCCCTGCCTGACAGGGACATACATATCAAGGACACGTAGCACCTGTTCCTTGAACAAGTTCCACATTTCACTTGTGTCCTTCCCTGCCAGCCTATGTTCCCAACTTATGCACTTCAATTCTTGTCTGACAACATCGTATTTACCCTTCCCCCAATTGTAAACCTTGCCCTGTTGCACGTACCTATCCCTCTCCATTACTAAAGTGAAAGTCACAGAATTGTGGTCACTATCTCCAAAATGCTCCCCCACTAACAAATCTATCACTTGCCCTGGCTCATTACCCAGTACTAAATCCAATATTGCCCCTCCTCTGGTCGGACAATCTACATACTGTGTTAGAAAAGCTTCCTGGACACACTGCACAAACACCACCCCATCCAAACTATTTGATCTAAAGAGTTTCCACTCAATATTTGGGAAGTTAAAGTCGCCCATGACTACTACCCTATGACTTCTGCACCTTTCCAAAATCTGTTTCCCAATCTGTTCCTCCACATCTCTGCTACTATTGGGGGGCCTATAGAAAACTCCTAATAAGGTGACTGCTCCTTTCCTATTTCTGACTTCAACCCATACTACCTCAATAGGGTGATACTCCTCGAACTGCCTTTCTGCAGCTGTTATACTATCTCTAATTAATAATGCCACCCCCCCACCTCTTTTACCACCCTCCCTAATCTTATTGAAACATCTATAACCAGGGACCTCCAACAACCATTTCTGCCCCTCTTCTATCCAAGTTTCCGTGATGGCCACCACATCGTAGTCCCAAGTACCGATCCATGCCTTAAGTTCACCCACCTTATTCCTGATGCTTCTTGCGTTGAAGTATACACACTTCAACCCATCTCCGTGCCTGCAAATACTCTCCTTTGTCAGTGTTCCCTTCCCCACTGCCTCATTACATGCTTTGGCGTCCTGAATATCGGCTACCTTAGTTGCTGGACTACAAATCCGGTTCCCATTCCCCTGCCAAATTAGTTTAAACCCTCCCGAAGAGTACTAGCAAACCTCCCTCCCAGGATATTGGTGCCCCTCTGGTTCAGATGCAACCCGTCCTGCTTGTATAGGTCCCACCTTCCCCAGAATGCGCTCCAATTATCCAAATACCTGAAGCCCTCCCTCCTACACCATTCCTGCAGCCACGTGTTCAACTGCACTCTCTCCCTATTCCTAGCCTCGCTATCACGTGGCACCGGCAACAAACCAGAGATGACAACTCTGTCTGTCCTGGCTTTCAACTTCCAGCCTAACTCCCTAAACTTGTTTATTACCTCCACACCCCTTTTCCTACCTATGTCGTTGGTACCAATGTGCATTAAACATGAAAGGTTTGATTATAATGCAATATTTCTTCACTCCACTTACCTTCCTAAATGTCCGCAGGTTTTGTAGTGGCACGGTGGCACAATGGTTAGCACTGCTGCCTCACAGCTCCAGGAACCATTCAATACCGGTCTTGGGTGACTGTCTGTGTGGAGTTTGCATGTTCTCCCAGTGTCTGCATGAGTTTCCTCAGTGTGCTCTGGTTTCCTCCCACAGTCCAAAGATGTGCAGGTTATGTGGATTGGCCATGATCACTGTGCGGAGTTACGGGAATGGGGAAGGGGAGTGGGCCAAGGTAGAGTACTCTTTTGGAGAGTTGGTGCAATCTTGATGGGCTGAATGTCCTCCATCTGCACAATGGATTCGAAGGATTTCAAGGATCACACCCTACTCAAGCCCAATGGCAGATGCCACTCAATGTATCTCCAGTGAATGTATCCTTCAATTCCCCCCAGATGACTATAACACGAGTGCTTCCAAACTCCATTCTTAAAAATCTTCTTTGAAACAATGCTTTCCTGCTGTTGTTTTCATCAAGAATCCACCTGCAGCAAGGGGGCAGGAAAGGAGACTGAGGGAGATGCTGTTCAAGGTGGTGGGAGGGCGTTTTAGGTACCTAGTTAGATCACACTTGGAATATTGTGTCCAGTTCTGGTCGCCTCATTATAGGAAGGATGTGGATGCTCTGGAGAGGGTACAGAGGAAATTTACCAGGATGCTGCCTGGACTGGAGGGCATGTCTTATGAAGAAAGGTTGAGGGAGCTAGGGCTTTTCTCATTAGAGCGAAGAAGGAAGAGAGGTGACTTGATAGAGGTGTACAAGGTGATGAGATTCATAGATAGAGTGGATAGCCACAAACATTTCCCCAGGGCGGAAATGGCTGTCACGAGGGAACATAATTTTAAGGTAATTGGAGGAAGGTATGGGGGAGATGTCAGAGGTTCCTTACACAGAGAGTGGTGGGTGTGTGGAATGCACTGCCAGCGGAGGTGGTGGAGTTAGAGTCATTAAGGACATTTAAGCGACTCTTGGACAGGCACATGGACAGCAGTAAATTGAAGGGGTATATGTTAGGTTGATCTTAGATTAGGATAAATGGTCAGCACAACATCGTGGACCGAAGGGTCTGTACTGGGCTGTACTGTTCTATCTTCTATGTACCTGGGTATTCTAGTGGCACGGGACTGGGGTCAGCTTCCTAAATTCAATTTGGGCAGGTTGATAGAGCAGATGAAAGGGGACTTCCGAAGGTGGGACGTGCTCCCGCTGTCACTGGCGGGGAGGGTACAGGCTGTGAAAATGACAATCCTCCCGAGATTGGTGTTCCTTTTTTCAGTGTCTCCCAATCTTCATCCCCATGGCAGTTTTTTAGGAAGATGAATGCGGTGAACTTGGGTTTTATATGGGCCGGGTAAGCCCCACGGGTGAAGGAGGTCCTGCTTGAGCGGGAGGCCTGGGCCCTTCCGAACGTTATTCATTATTACTGGGCGGCTAATATATCGATGGTTGGGCAGTGGGTCGTGGGGAGGGGTCGGTGTGGGAGCGGGTAGAGGAGGCATCTTGCAAGGGCACGGGTCTGAAGGCTTTGTTAATGGCACCTCTGCCGTTCTCACCAGCTCGGCACTCCACACGCCCAATGGTAGTGGCAGCCCTGTAGGTGTGGGGGCAATGGAGGCAGCACATGGGACTGGAGGGTGCGTCGGTGTGTTCACCGATCTGTGATAACCACCAGTTCACAGCAACTTGTAACTCACTCCCAGCGAGTTCTCCCAGTGAGCCAGAGAAGACACAGCCAGAGTGAGACACAGCTAAGAGTGAGTTTGGGAATTCAAAGCTGGGTTGGGAGGAGGTGCTTTTTATCCTTGGTAAATGACTGGTAAGTAGTTTTTCTTGTTCCTCTTTCTTTTCATTGGTATATTTATTTATTTTTTCTTGGTTTTGTTTTTTGGAATTGTAGTTGTATAAGTTAACCGAAGGTTTAAGACATGGCAGGAGATCCCAGACCCGTGTCATGCTCATTGTGTGTGATGTGGGGGCTCAGGGACACGTCCACTGTCCCTGGCTCCTCCACGTGCAAGAAGTGTGTCCAGTTGCAGCTCCAGTTAGACCGCTTGACGGCTCTGGAGCTGAGGATGGACTCACTTTGGAGCATCCGCGATGCTGAGGACATCGTGGATAGCACGTTTAGCGAGTTGGTCACACCGCAGGTGAAAGGTACTGAGGGAGAT